>NC_085989.1:56892021-57192021 GCF_030014385.1 Trichomycterus rosablanca
ACTTCTCTGGGCTCTGAGGCATCTAGGATGGACCATCACACAGTGGAAATGTGTATTGTGTCAGATGAATCAGCATTCCAGCTCTTTTTTGGAAAAAATAGACGCCATGTGCTCCGGACCAGAGATGAAAAGAACCATCCAGACTGTTATCAGCAAGAAGTCCAAAAGCCAGAGTCTGTCATGGTATGGGGGTGTGTTAGTACCAGGGTCTGTCATGGTATGGGGGGGGTCAGTACCAGGGTCTATCATGGTATGGGGGTGTGTCAGTACCAGGGTCTATCATGGTATGGGGGTGTGTCAGTACCAGGGTGTGTCATGGTATGGGGGGAGGGGGTGTCAGTACTAGGAACTGTCATGGTATGGGGTGTATCAGTACCAGGGTGTGTCATGGTATAGGGTGTGTCAGTGCCAGGGTCTGTCATGGTATGGGGGTGTGTCAGTACCAGGGTCTGTCATGGTATGGGGGTGTGTCAGTACCAGGGTCTGTCATGGTATGGGGGTGTGTCAGTACCAGGGTCTGTCATGGTATGGGGGTGTGTCAGTACCAGGGTCTGTCATGGTATGGGGGTGTGTCAGTACCAGGGTCTGTCATGGTATGGGGGTGTGTCAGTACCAGGGTGTATCATGGTATGGGTGTGTGTCAGTACCAGGGTCTGTCATGGTATGGGGGTGTGTCAGTACCAGGGTCTGTCATGGTATGGGGGTGTGTCAGTACCCTTGGTAAAGGTCATTTACACTCTGTGATGCAGCATTAATGCAGAAAAGTACACTGAGATCTTAGAGCAACATCTGCTGCCTTCAAGACGTCGTCTTTTCCAGGGACGTCCAGCATTTTTCAACAAGACGATGCAAAACCACCTGCTGCCTACACCATTACAAAGGCGTGACTGTGTACGGGTACAGGACTGGCCTGCCTGCTTATCCACAATCAGTTATATTATCAATTCAGTTCAGATGATATTGTGTGAAAATATGTACAGACTGAAACGAGGTGGTAAATAATCATGTAAAGTGGTTGTTTTTTAAACGTCTCTGTATAACAGGATTTAAATGGTTTATTAGAAGCTGTAGTATTTTATTAGTATTACTATTAGCTTGATTAGATTCTGTAGAATTCTACTTTATATTTCCTGAGTTAACAGAACCATGTTATCTCTGCTTCTTTTACAGGTTCTTTAAAACCTTTGAGAAGATGGAGTATGCCAATGCCTCTCACTTGTAAGTTACGGATAAAATATTTTACTTCAAGTTTAGTCCAAAAATGTCATTTGCTGTAAATAAAGTTTAGTAAATATTACTTTACACAATATGAATTATATAATATAGAAATGTCTCTCACGGCTTGGATCACCACAGTCTTATACAAGGTGTTTCTCTGTAACGCTTTATGGGCTATGATGGACAAGAGGGGCGGACACACACGCAGAGATGTATAAACAAATATTTATTGATAGACAATACAAAAAGGTACACAAAACAAACAAACAACTTATGCTAACTGCTAAACACAAAACAGGAACCTAGACCCTAAGCTAAATAAACAGGAACTAGACAGGACTGGACAGGCTACACAAGCTAAACAGAGCTACAAATACTAAACAGAGATAAACAGAACTAAAGCTAATAAACAAAGGCTAAACCGGCTAACACACAGAGCTAACACACAGAGGTTAAACAAACAAAAGGCTAATAAACAGAGACAAAGTCGAAACAGAACTAAACAGGACTAAACAGGACTGAAAAGGACTAAACCGGACTAAACAGGACTAAATAGACTAAACAGGACTAAACCGAACTAAACCGGACTAAACAGACTAAACAGGACTAAGGCTAACCAGATCAAACTATGAAGCTAAGAAGCAAATTCCAAAGGCAAACAAAGTAGAAGGCCAACCAGAACAGATCAAAATCCAAACCAATAGTCTCCTACGTCTGTTTTCCAGCTCCCCTCTAAGATAGGGGCCAGCTAATTAGCCAAAGAGACCAATCACATATGGCAGGAGACAGAGTGCTTCCGGAGAGGTGGGTGTGGCACCTAAACAATCGGACAATCTCTCAGAACCTACAAGATGATCTTACATAGAATGCTGAGGTTACACCAATTTCTTATTAGATGTATATCAGTAATGTATATCAGAAATAACTATTGGAAAATTAAATATAAATATACAGCAGTCAGTTTCTTCAGAAATATAATCACACGTTACCCTGGTTACTGAACCCAGGGACTGAATCTGGACCAGTTTATTAATCATAAATGTGAATTATATTTTTTTCAGTCTCTGAGCTGAGGATCGTGCTACTGGGTACAAATATTCATTACACCAACAAATTAGCAAACATCCTCCTGGGAAGAGAAGCATTTCAGACTGAAGCTCCTTCATATTTAATAGATCATCACTGTGAGAGAGTTAGTGGACGGGTGGAGGGAAGAACCATCACCATCATCAATGCACCTCACCTAAATAATCCCAAACTCTCTCAGAAGGAACTGATACAGAAAGTGAAAGAGTGCATCACACTCTCAGATCCTGGACCTCATGTGTTCTTACTGGTGCTCCAGTCCCAAAACCTCACAAAGGAGTACAATGACAGAATCATAAGCACCCTGTACTCATACATCCCACAGTCTATAAACCGCTTATTATTAGTAACTACAGCTGAAGAGCATGGATTCTTCTCCACATGTATCAGTGAATGTGAGATGAAACACTACAGAATTGTGAATCTATCACCATTTAATAAACATCAAGTTCTGCAGCTTCTGAAGAAGATAGATGTGATGGTAACTGAGAATGGAGGAGATCACATGACCTGCACAGTTAATGAACCACAAGAGAGGAAGAACCTGGGATTACCAAGACCACAAGACCAGCATTATTCATTAGAAACTACATCCACTGATCCAGCTGTAAAGAGAAAACAGCTGGTGCAGAGTAGAGGTAAGATTATTTTAACGTCTTTACTAAGGATAAACATGGTATTTATGTCATTTGTAGATCATTTGTACAACCACATAAATTGTTTAAGTTTTAGGATTTTGAAGTTGTCTTTATATCCTTTATTATTACATTATTAAAAAAATATTGTATTTCAAAATAAAGCTGTGGATGGTGAAACCCAGCTAATAATAGCACATAAAACACATTATAGCCTATGACATTCTAAACAAAAACAGCAAGAGTAAATTACACCTAGCATTCATGCACAGAAAACATAAAACATAAAAAAAAATTATTTTCTTAAGCTTAGATCAGAAAGATTTGAGTAATTTAAGTGTTTTACTGTGTTTATTCTGCTCCAGTATCAGCTGGGTTAATGGCTGTTGTAAACTGGAGTTAAATGATTACACGCTTCAGAACGTTGGCATTCCTCCACTATATTACATATAGTGGCTCTGCATTAATATACTTAACAAAACAAAATATTCCTTCAAGTGCTGAGAGTATAGATATGTAAAAAGTACTGAGGTAATAATATAGTGTTATTTATGAATGAATCAGCTCTTTTTGGGTTTTTGGTGACAGACCTGTTGTCTGATGATTCACACTGGCAATTAATTCACAGGTAGTGATTTTAAAGTGTGTAGCTGGCATCAAATTGAAACTTTGTAAATTGTCATAACATTTATTCCTGGATATCATTGGTGGATCAAAGTCCATATGTTTCTCTACATACTTGGTTAACCTGCTTTCACCCTGTTCTTCAATGGTCAGGACCCCCACAGGACCACCACAAAGCAGGTATTATTTAGGTGTTGGATCATTCTCAGCACTGCAGTGACACTGACATGGTGGTGGTGGTGTGTTAGTGTGTGTTGTGCTGGTATGAGTGGATCAGACACAGCAGCGCTTATGGAGTTTTTAAACACCGTGTCCACTCACTGTCCACTCTATTAGACACTCCTACCAAGTTGGTCCACCTTGTAGATGTAAAGTCAGAGATGATCGCTCATCTATTGCTGCTGTTTGAGTCGGTCATCGTCTAGACCTTCATCAGTGGTCACACGACGCTGCCCACAGGGCGCTGTTGACTGGATATGTTAAGGTCGGCACTAGACCAATAAAGGCTTGTTAGGAACCACCAGACGAACACCAACCACAGACACAGAAATAGAGTTAACAAGTTTATTGAAATCACCAAAATCGAAATACTAAATGTGAGAGGCACTTGAGAGCAGCAGCAGGGGGAACCAGTAAGCTGAGCTGGAAGCGGGAGGCACTCGGGAGGAGTGGAGAAGAAACCGGGGAGAGGGCAGGAGGAACCGGCGGGAGCGCTTGAGGCAGGAGGGTGGCGAGGAACCAGGGAGAAGGAACCATCGGGAGCACTGGAGGCAGGAGGGTGGCGAGGAACCAGGAATCCAGGAGAAAGGGAGGCTGGAGTCAGGAACAAAGGAGGCTGGAAATCCAGGGGGAAGCAACAACTTTGGTAAAGTAGAGTTCACAACACCAGGAGAGCTGAGCAGTATACAAATTGAAATCAATGGCTGCTCGACACCTTCCAGCCAGTGCCTCCACTCTTCTGTTCTGCTAGTTTAACAGCCAAGACCTCATGGTTACCGACATCGTAGTTCACTTCTGCGGGGGAGAGTCGTCGGGAGAAAAAGGCTCAAGGATGGAGCCTATTACCAGGGCTGGAACGTTGGGAGAGAACTGCTTCAACTCCACAGTCAGAAGTATTGACGAATCGGTACAAGAAATCACATAGAACATCATTCACAAGGGCCTGGAGGACTGCAGGGGTGTTGGTAAGCCCGAAGGGCATGAATAAGTATTCAAAGTGGCCCAGCGAGCAGTCTTCCACTCATTCCCCTCATGAATCCGAACTAGGTGGTAGGTATTACGGAGGTTGAGCTTGCTGAAGACAGTGGCTACCTGTAAGGACTCAAAGACTGAGGGGATACTTATTCCGGATGGTTATTTGGTTTAGGCCCCTATAGTCGATGCAGGGCCTCAAAGTCTTATCTTCTCTATGAAGAAGGCCTGCCGCCAGGCACTCTGAGATTTAGTCCTCCATCACTTCCCTCTCTGGGCGTGACAGGTGGTAAAGACGACTGGTAATAAGAGGAGCCCCTGGAGAAGATTGATTGTGCAGTCGTAAGGTTGATGGGGAAGTAAGGTTTTGCGATCCTTGCTAAAAACCTCCTGGAGGTCGTGATACTTGGGAGGCACCTTGGAGAGGTCTACCGTGTCACTGGATGGAGGAGTGTTTGTTCGAGGGCCAAAAAGTGGATTGCAGACTGCAAATAATGGGAGTGGCAGAAATTGCTCCAAGCAGTGATCTTCCCTTGCTGCCAGTCAAGGTGAGGGTTGTGGGTGAAGGGCCAAGGGTAACCCAGGACCAAAGGAGATTTGGGGGTCTTGACAACTGAGAAGCTGAGGGTTTCACTGTGGTTCCCGGAAAGGATCAGGGTCATAGCAGGATATTTTTGGTTGGTGGACTATTCTCAGTCCAGCAGTGACACTGAGGCATTTAAAAACTTCATACCAGCACAACACACACTAACACACCACCACCATGTTAGTGTCACTGCAGTGCTGAGAATGATCCACCAACCAAATAATACCTGCTCTTTGGGGGTCCTGACCATTGAAGAAAAGCATGAAAGGAGGATAACACAGCATGTAGAGAAACAGATGGACTACAGTCAATAATTGTAGAACTACAAAGTGCTTCTATATGGTAAGTGGAGCTGATAAAATAAACAGTGAGTGTAGAAACAAGGAGGTGGTTTTAATGTTTGGCTGATCAGTGTATATTTCCGTATTGACTCTTCTGCTTAAGGCTTTAAAACACCCAGTTGTAGCATTTAATCTTACATCAAGGTTTGCTTGGATTACAGAATCCAAATCCAATTTTTTTGGATCGAAAAGCCCATTTTTCACATTTAATCCAAGTATATTGCTTTAATTTTGTCAGATACCTTTTATGTGTAAATAATTATGATGGTTGATTTTGACACTCAACAAAATGTTTTTTTTTTTTTTTGGTAAATCAGTGTATTGTGGTTGTAAACATAGCTGCTGTCTTTATTTCTTGCAGTGTGTGAGCTAAGGATTGTTCTACTGGGAAAGCATCTTTCAGACACAAGCACAGTGGGAAACTTCATCCTGGGCAGAGATGCATTTCAAACTGAAGTTCCTCCACATTCTGTAGATCTGCACAGTGAGAGGGCCAGAGGAGATGTTGAAGGAAGATATATCACCATAATCAATTCTCCTCATCTTTTTAAGCAGAACTTCTCACATCATCAGCTAAACCTGCATATTAAAGAGTGTAAACATCTGGCTGATCCTGGACCTCATGTGATCATCCTGGTTGTGCAGCCAGATGATTTTACTGAAGCAGACAGAAACAGAATGAATAGTATCTTCTCAGCTGTATCTGATGAGGTCTATAGACACTCCATGGTGCTCAGTATGGAAACCATGGAACTGGGCACCAGTGTAGATCCACCTGAGGAGACTGCAGTGCATGAGATCACTGCTGACTGCAACAAGAGACATTTAGTGTTTAACAGATGCAGTCGTGATGATCTTTTGCAGATGATTGATGTGATGATGGTTAATATGAATAATGAGAGCCTTAACTGGGAGGAATTTCACGATCCTCTAAGCGATTTAAAGACAAATAAACAACATGCAGGCTTAGAAGAACATAGAGAAGAGCAAGTTCAAACCAAACAGCTAGAGAATAAAGACACAACTGATCTGGAGGAGAAAGAGAGTAAGAGTACTGGTGAGTAACCACCACAAACACATGTTGCTCTTATTTACTCACAACCAACTACAGTAACATCCAGAATGTTTAGAAATAAGTGCTTAAGGGTGAAAAGTCAGTTGTCAATAGTACCAAAAAGTTATTTCTTTGTACTTAACCCAGTTAACCAAATAATTGAGTGAATTAACAAACACCGATTCCTTTTTATTGCATTTTACAAACTGTCTCAACTTGGTGCAAAGGTTGTGTTTGCTGCTTTTTGACTGCAACAATCCAATATGTAACTTGTTCATGGATGCCTGCTGTATGGGTTAGAGTCATATACGCTTATTTATTAGTTAATGAAGTATTTGAAGTATATGTTTCCTAAACAGTTTTAGGTGATGATGATGTCTTTTTTTGTTGGAGAAGAGTCTACTTGACACCAGCACAGTGCAAAGTGTAATCCTAGCCAAATCTCAGACTGACTTTCCTCCTCGTTCAGTAGATCAGCACAGTGCAAGTGCTACCTTCATCAACCCACCTGTTCTCTATGATCCAGAACTTTCTCAAGAGGAAGCGATTCAGAGTGTGGAAGAGTGTCTGTCTCGTTCTCATCCAGGACCTCATGTGTTTATAATTCTGGTACGATCAAACAGCTTTACAGAGGAGGAACGAATGCGCCTGATCTCCATACTGAACTGCTTCAGTGACAAAGCTCTACACTATTCCATTCTGATCAGTACAGACAGTAAGGGTGGTAGTTTGAAGGGAATGTCTGGTGCTTTTCAGAAGCTAAAGGAAATCTGTCCTATGAAGTATCAGAAACTTAAAGAGTTACAGAAGAATGAAAAAAATGTTTGCTGGCTTTTTGAGGGCATGAAAATAATGGTTAAAAATAATGGAGGCCATCTCACATGTGAAAGTGCTAAAATGTGAGAAACATTTTGTTCCCTATAGATGACAAATCTACAACACAAAAAAGGGGACTAAACAAAGTATAATGGAACAGGTTAAAGAAAAGAGTAAGCTTTATATTTAAAATATGTTACAGATTTCACACAGGGACAACACAACACAACAGTTGGCACAACAGTGTTTCTCACAGTTCCAGTATCATTAGGACCTGTGTGCAAACCTCGCCCTCAGTTACGGAGTGTGTTAAAGTGGACAAATAATCTGAGTAAGACCAAGTTCTGGTAGTAATCTGATTATTCAAAATGGCCACTTTGATTATCCCAATCTGATTCAAGATATTTCAGTTTTATCTTAGTAATAATAATGAATAAACAATCTAGATTTTTGCTCGGGGCAGATCGGTGATGCAGTGGGTAGTGCTGTCACCTTATAATGAGATTGTCCTGGGTTCACTTTCCAGATGAAGCCATCTGGGTCCTTTCTGTGTAGAGTTTGCATGTTTTTCCTGTGTGGATTTCCTACGGGTGTTCCGGTTTCCTACCATAGTCCAAAGACTGTAGTATTTTAATTACTCATTTATTTAGTTATATATTTAGTAATTTATATACACTATATTGCCAAAAGTATTTACTCACCCATCCACATCACTGAATTCAGGTGTTCCAATCACTTCCATGGCCACAGGTGTATACAACCGAGCACCTCGGCATGCAGACTGCTTCTACACACATTAGTAAAAGAATGGGTCGCTCTCAGGAGCTCAGTGAATTCCAGCAACAAGTCCAGTCGGGAAATTTTCTCACTACTAAATATTCCACAGTCGACTGTCAGTGCTGGTGTAACAAAGTGGAAGCGATTGGGAACGACAGCAACTCAGCCACCAAGTGTTACCACGTAAAATGACAGGGCGGGTCAGCGGATGCTGAGGAACATAGTGCGCAGAGGTCACCAACGTTCTGCAGAGTCGATCACTACAGACCTCCAAACTTCATGTGGCCTTCAGATCAGCTCAGGAACAGTGTGTAGAGCTTCATGGAATTGGTTTCCATGGCCGAGCAGCTGCATCCAAGCCTAACATCACCGGATGCAGTGGTGTAAAGCACGCCACCACTGGACTCTAGAGCAGTGGAGACGTGTTCTCTGGAGTGACGAATCACGCTTCTCTGTCTGGAGCTCCGATGGACAAGTCTGGGTTTGGTGGTTGCCAGGAGAATGGTACCTGTCTGACTGCATTGTTCCAGTGAAAGGAACTCTTAATGCTTCAGCATACCAAGAGATTTTGTACAATTTTATGCTCCCCCTTCCTGTTCCAACATGCCTGCTCACCAGTGCACAAAGCACAAGCTCCATAAAGACGTGGATGAGCCAGTTTGGTGTGGAAGAACTTGACTGGCCTGCACAGAGTCTTGACCTCAACCTGATAGAACACCTTTGGGATGAATTAGAGCGGAGACTGTGAGCCAGGCCTTCTCGTCCAACATCAGTGTCTGACCTCACAAATGCGCTACTGGAAGATTGGTCAAAAATTCCCATAAACACACTCCTAAACCTTGTGGAAAGCCTTCCCAGAAGAGTAAGAGTAGATTAAAGTACCAGAATTAAAATGCCAAGCTTAGTGATTAAAGAAAGAACTGTGTTTATTTAACTTCAACTTTATAATATTTTAACACTAATATCTAAATATTTTTTATTTCTGTAATTAATTTAAAGGTATTGCATCACCATACCAAAATGGTCAGGAAGAAACAAAGACAAAGGTATAAAAAGTATTCAGCATGTTAGGTTAATAATACCTCTAAATATTAAATGTTTTTAAATCTTTTATATTTCTGATGAATTGCTTTTCTTTCTGTCTCTGTTTACTTGTTAAAGTTTATTTAGCTTTGCTTTACTTTGGGTAAAAATGTAACAAGGCTATATTTTCTGCAGAATTAACAAACTATTAGTTAATATTTCAGGTTATTCCATGAAACACAGCAGTAGAAACAGTTATTAGCATTTACAGATATACATTTAGAAGATTTCCATTAGGATATAAAATTCACACTTAATGTTCTTATCACAAGTCTAACAGATAACAGAACAATCTAAATCTTTCTGTGAACAGTTACCTGTGGAAACATGTAAAAGAAAACACCTGTGCTGTAGTTTATTAGTAAATGTAACATTAATTATCTTATTTCTTTGCAATTTATTTATTTTTATTCTGTTACTTCAGTGGCAGAAGGAGTCTCTACATTACCAGTGTTGAACTTACTGCTATGTGGAAGTGATGAACTCAAATCTTCAATATCAGAGCTCATTCTGAAGAAGACAGAACTGATATCAGATCCCAGATCAGAGTGTTTTATGAGGAAGGGTGTGGTGAGTGGATACCAGGTCACACTGGTAGAGACTCCAGCCCTTTATGACACTCAGCTCTCAGAAGAGGAAGTGATGCGAGAGACTCTTCAGTGTGTATCTCTTTGTAATCCTGGAGTTCATGCGTTCATCATCATCATACCTGTTGGTCCACTTCAGGATGAAGATAAAGCAGAAATCAAGATGATCCAGAGGATCTTCAGCTCCAGAATGAATGACCACACCATCGTCCTCTTCAGCAACAGTAATATTGATGAAACTGCAGCAATAAACTTTATTAAACAAAGTTCAGAAACAGAAGAACTTCTCAGCATGTGCAGTGGTAGATACATCATGTTACAGAAAACAGAGAGTGAAAGACTCCAGCAGGTACCAGCTCTGTTGGATCAAGTAAAGAAGATGGCGACTATCAACAAGTTTTATTCTCTCCTGATGTACGTTGAAGCACAAAGAGATGAAGCTAAACAAGAACTGGAGAACAAACTGGCTGAACAGGAGGAGAGAATCAAGCAGCTAGAGAAACATCAACAGCAAACATGTGAGTAGTTTAATATATGTATATTGTCGTGGAACCTTCTATTGTTGTACAATTAATTATTTAATTATATAATTAATAGCTAGTAATCTTATACGGGGCACCACTGGCATTAATATGGAGAAATTACCAGGAAAAACGAATTCACAACATATCAGTCACTTTCTGGTGGAGTAAAGTACGTAAAGTCGAGTATTCCTCTCACACATGTAATCAAACACACAGCGCTAAATTTTGAATTGTTACAATGTTTATTGAACTACCGAAAACAAAACATACAATGACAGTTAATAAGTAAATGGAATAACTAAGTAGTAATGATAGAAGTATAAATATGTAGGTAAATTATAACTGGAAAAACAACATATGATTATTTATAGTGGATTGAATGGTGAGTAGAAGAAGATGTATAGATGCGAAGAACACTGGTCAGCACGCTTTGTGCAATTGGATAAAGAGTTGATTTCTCTACATGCAGCTGAATGGGAACTTTACCGGTGGTAAAGTTTAGAAGCGGACCACTCACGTCAAATTCAAACTTCCAGAAACGCAAACAGTGAACTACTGAATCAAATATGTTGGCTCCTTTGATCTAAACTAACTCTTCTGAATTAGCTGCATTCTGGAAGAGCTGTAAAACTCCCAAAATGTCCAAAACTTCTGAACTCCAAAAAAAACACTGAAAACAAAAAAAACCTTTTTAAACTGACTCAGTGTAATTTTCAACTTATTAGGCCAGAGAATCTTTTCCCTCACTTTACCATGTTGTTTGGGTGTCGTATGCCCATTACTCAACTGCAGCTTTCTGTTCTGCCACACTGCTAAAATCATTCTGGCCTGATTTACTGTGTGCAAGCTGAGATGACACTGAGCACAACACAGGGTTTGAACACAAGGTGAATAAGAGATTCAAGATTTACTTTATTGTCATTTTACTGAACACCGAAGTGTACAGAAAAAACGAGATTACGTGCATTAGTTCACATTAAAAACACCACAGGTTTAAAGAATAAGAAATATGTATAGAATAGTAATAGAATAGTAAAGTTAAATAATAGTAATAATAATAATAATAATACTGGCATTTACAAAAATTGCACATTGTAGTTAAAGTATTGCACATGCAGAAAAATTTCACAGTGGTTGTACATAATGATAATTATAATTATTGCACATTTTGTTATTGCACATTTGTTACTGCTTGTTAAGATATAAAAATATTGCACACGTTATACCCATAGATGAAAATATTTATCAGATTTGGGTTAATTTGTTCTGTTCAGAAGTCTGACGGCAGTTGGGTAGAAACTACTTCTGAAGCGGTCCGTGTTGCAGCGTAGACTACTGTACCTTTTACCCGAGGGCAGAAGGGTGAACAGTCTGTGACAGGGGTGAGTGGAGTCACTAATGATGCTCCTGGATGAGGTGCTTTAGAGCCAGATCCTCAATAGGTGGAAGTCTGGCTCCTATGGTCTTTTCTGCTGACCTAACCACTCTCTTGAGGGCCTTTTTATCTGAGCTGTTACAACTCTCATACCAGAGAGAGATGCTGCTGGTTAAAACACTCTCTATTGTGCCTCTGTAGAAAGTGGTGAGGATGGGTGGACTGAGATGGGCCCTCCTCAATCGGCGTAAGAAATGCAAACGCTGGTGAGCCTCTTTGACCAGAGAGGAGGTGTGAAAGGACCAGGTCAGGTTGTCCGTAACGTGAACCCCTAAGAACTTCGTGTTCTGGACAATTTCTACCGGCGTGCCATTGATGTAGGTCGGGGTGTGAATGGGCTGTTTTTTCCTGAAGTCAATCACCATCTCTTTGGTTTTATCAACATTCAGGACCAGGTTGTTATTTCCACACCATTCCACAAAGAGTCTCACCTCCTCTCTGTATGCAGTCTCGTTGTTGTCCAGAATGAGTCCCACAACTGTTGTGTCATCTGCATACTTTATTATGTGATTTGTGTTGGACATAGCGCGACAGTCATGGGTCATCAGAGTAAACAGTAGAGGGCTCAGCACACATCCTTGTGGAGATCCTGTAGACAGTGAGACCGTGGTTGATGTGTTGTTGCCTACATGCACAAACTGAGGCCTGTCTGTGAGAAAATCCAGAATCCAATTGCACAGTGTGGTGTTTAGTCCCAGTGTGCCCAGTTTGCTGGCCAGATGCTGGGGGATTATTGTGTTAAAAGCCGAACTGAAGTCGACAAACAGCATCCGTACATGTGAGTTCCTTTTCTCCAGGTGCTCCAGGCTTAGATGAAGAGCAGTTGAAATTGCATCATCAGTAGACCGGCAAGGGCGGTAGGCAAACTGAAAAGGATCAAGTGATGGAGGTAGGACAGATGTTATATGGTTCTTGACTAGTCTTTCAAAACACTTCATTATTATGGGGGTGAGTGCTACTGGTCGAAAGTCATTTAGACTAGTTACTGTGGATTTTTTTGGAACTGGGATAATAGCTGAGGTTTTGAAACATGATGGAACAACAGCTTGACTCAGGGAGATGTTAAATATGTCCGTTAGGACCAGAGTCAGTTGATCCGCACATCTCTTGAGCATACCACCAGGTATCTTGTCAGGACCTGCAGCTTTTCGAGGATTTATATTCCTCAGGGTTCAGCGGACGTCCGATGGGTCCAGAATTAACACTGGGTCGTCAGGATGCGGTGTGACTTTTGCTGCAGGTGTAGTGTTAAGAGCCTTGAACCTACTGAAAAAGTTATTGAGGTTGTTTAGAAAGTCAGTGCTGTCATCCCAGGTTTGAGGAGTAGTCTTGTAGTCTGTGACAGACTGGATTCCCCGCCACATGCTCTTTGTGTCTCTGTGGTCCTGAAAGTGTCCTTGAATTCTTTGCCCATGGGCTCTTTTTGCCGTTCTGATGGCCTTGTTCAGATTCGCCCTGGTAGATCTGAGGGCAGTAGTGTTGCCAGATTTAAAAGCTGAGTTTCTTTCTTTCAGCAAAGCCCGAACCTCAGTAGTCATCCATGGTTTTTCGTTTGACCGGACAGTGATGTTTTTTGTGACACTGACGTCATCCATGCATTTTTGTATGTAATCTGAGACTACTTCAGCATACTCATTGATATCTGTGATTTGGTCCTTGGTGGCCGCATCTTTAAAAACAGACCAGTCAGTGCAGTCAAAGCAGTCCTGCAAGGCTGTTGTGGCTCCCTCAGGCCAGATCCTCACCTGTTTTGTGGAAGGTTTAGTTCTGGTGAGCAAGGGTCTGTATGATGGTGTTAACATCACAGTTATGTGATCAGAAGAGCCAAGGTGGGGACGGGGGGATGCTTTGAATGCTCCCTTGATGTTAGTGTACACATGGTCCAATAGATTTCAGTTTGTGATTTTTAATGAATTTTGAAAACCTCAAATATGTTTTATTATACAATTATATTATTAAATCAGGTTAAATCAGGACTGATTTCTTTTTCAACCATTATACTTGTGTTTTTCATTTTTAATAGCATTTTATAACTTTAGCTTTTTTTCCTGTTCCCTTAAATGATGTAGAGCAAAATGCACAAATAAAGCTGGAAAAAGTTTTATTTAAATGTTTTATAGTAATTTATTTTCAACTTTTATGTTAAAGTGGTTAATTGATGAGCACTGTCTACACAATCCTTAATTATTAAAATGAAGAAAATGTCTTTATGTGCCAAACCCAAGATATACAGTTTAAATCAATACAGACAGTTGAGAGAAGCACTAAGTATGAATAAACGTTCTACTCTTCATTTATCTGACCTGTCTTTAACATCATCTGCTGTTTTCATAGTTTAATGCTCTTATTACTTTTCTCATATGTGCAAAAACATCACATAAAACAGTAAACAAAACTTTAAACGTCTGGCATTGATTCACTTAAAACATAACTTGAGCATACATGGCAAATTAGTAGCATCACTTGATGTCCTTTTCAAGCTCAACATACACCTATGCAACTTTTTATGAATATTAGCAATAATACTGCTATCTGGGGCCACTCACTCTAAGCAGTCATGAGTCTGTGGCATGATGTAGGAAGTCCAAAATACACCAAAAAACCATGAAAGAAAGTGTCAAAGTTTTAATGAGTGTTCCCAGAACCTCATCATTTCTTTAGTTTCTCCCAAAATCTTTTCTATTGTGGTTGCTCTGCTGCTAGCCCGGAAGAGCCTTAGAATTGTACAAGCCTTCTGTCACCAGGAGCTTTTTTTCACCAGCCAGCAGCAGATTTCTACACCAAGCTGCATCTAGTAGGTCTCGGTATACCTAATGTGAATGTGTCCTGGAGGCTGCATTGTGCAGTGGCAGTGTGGAGAATCTTCCCTCTCTCAGACACGGCCATTTTAGTTTGTTGGACCCACAGCCAGGTCATTAGAACCGCTGAGATTTAAACTTCAAACACATCTAAGCTAGTGTATTAGATTGCTGCTGCAACCGAAATTTTTAAATTTAGCTAATTAAAATAAAAAATTTGTTTCCGCCAATGCTCATACCAGAGTAATAGAAAATATGTCTCTTTGCCTGTATTTTTTTTGGATTTGAAGCAAAGACGTATAGAAAAAAGATGTTTAAACTGTATTTTAAACACAGAACATCAAAGGGACATGGTTATGATATAAAATATTGAATTATTTTTGCAAAGTTAAAATTCACACCAGAATAAAAGATTGAATACATTTAATTTTAATTTAATACATTTTATTTTCAGGTGCTGAGGGTGAATCACCTGAACCTGGGAGTCTAAGAATTGTTCTTATTGGAAAAACAGGAAATGGGAAAAGTGCATCAGGAAACACCATCCTGGGACGAGAAGAATTTCAGTGTGATGTCTGCATGAAATCTGTGACAAAAATTTGCCAGAAGGGAGTTGGAGAAGTTAAGGGCAAATCCATTGCTGTTGTTGATACTCCAGGACTTTTTGACACCACATTGTCAAATGAAGAAGCAATTGAAGAAATAGTGAAATGTATCTCACTCTCTGCTCCTGGACCTCACGCCTTTATCATTGTGTTAAGTGTAGGAAGAATCACACAGGAAGAGCTGGAGACCCTGAGTCTGATCAAGAAAATGTTTGGTACTGAGGCAGCAAAGTACACCATAGTGCTGTTTACACATGGAGATAAACTGAAAAAACTGACTCTTAAAGAGTTTATCCAAAAAAGTGATCATAGAAACATGGATAAACTAATCAGGGACTGTGGTGGAAGAGTTCATGTGTTTAATAATGAAAAAGAAAACGATTGTACACAAGTCCATGATCTTATCAGAATGATAGAAGAAATTATAAAGTCTGACAGAAACAATTACTTTACAAACAAGATGTTTGAGATGGCAGAAAATTCCATCCAGCAGAAACAACAAGAAATACTGAAAGAGAAGGAGGAACAGATGCAGGCTGAAAAAGAAGTTCTGAGAAACAAATATGAAGAAGAGCTGGAGAAGATAAGGAAGAGTATGGAGGAAGAGAAAGAAAAGCTGGAACAGGAAAGACGTGAAAGAAAAAAATTGTTTAAGGAAAGGGAGGAAACTGAGGCGAGAGTTTGAGAAAAAAGAAGAAGAAGAAAAGGAGAAACGGAGGCTGGAGGACCTAAGAAGATCAGAAGAGGATGAACGACAAAAGACAGAGAATGATCGCATGTTGGAGGAGATGAGGAAGGAAATGGAAAACCAAAATGCTACATTTCTCAAGCAGCAAGCTGAAAAAGACGAGGAGGACCGGAGGAGAGTAGAAAGAGAAAAAATCGAGAGGGAACGTTTTGAACGTGAACAAAAAGAAGCAATGGAGAAACTACAAATCAGACAACAAGAAGAGATTAAAAAGAGAGACGAGGAAGAACAAAAGAGAAGAAAAGAACAAGAAGAAGAACAGGAGAACTGGAGGAGGAAAATGATGGAGGCAGAAAATGATAAAAAGGAGATAAAAGAGGATATTGAGAGAAAACAGAGGGAATAAGAAATGGAATGGAAAGAGAAGTTGAGAGCAAGAGAAGAGGAACACAAGAGAACAAAAGAGAAGCATGATAATGAAGTAAAAGAACAGGAAGAAAAACAGGAACAAATGAAAAGAAACTTTGAAAAAGAAAGAGAAGATGAAAGACGTAAAAGAGAAGAGGAAAAAGGACAGTGGAAAGAAACTGAAAGAAGAGAAAGAGAGCAGAGAGAGCGAGAGTATGAGGAATACAAACTAAAAATGAAGAAAGAGTATGAAGAACGAGAAAGAATTAGAAAAGAAGAGTGGGAGAGAAGAACCAGTGAGGACAATGAGAGAAGAGAAGAAGACAGACAGAGGATAAAGAGACTAAAAGAGGAAATTGAGAGAGAAAGACAGGAAGAGATCAAGAGAAGAGAGAAAGAAGACAGAGACAGAAGAGAGAAAGAAGAACGAGAGCGTGAGGAAATGAAAAAGAACTACGAGAAGAAAGAGCTGGACATGAAGAGCAAATATGAAGATGAGGCTAGAAGACAAGCTGAGCAATTTAGTGATGTTAAAGCTCAGTTAGAAAAACGCATAAAGGAGCTGATTACCAAACACCAGATAGATTATGAACTTCTCAATGATCTGTACCGCGGTACACAGAAACAACATGATCAGTTTAAACAGAGCAAGGAGGAAACAAGGGGTGAAGTACGTGAGAAAGTAAAAAAGCATGAATGTACTATTGCCTGAAAACAACTGCTTCTGTATGGGTATTATTGTCTTGATATTTACAATTTAACAACACAAAGTGGGTTAGTCAGAGAACATGTCTTTTGTAAATAAATTATATAGTCAAAAGTATGTGGACACCTGAGCAAGATTTCCTAATTTAACATCCCATTACAAAACCATGATTATTATTTTAACCTTAATCATACAATAAAAAAAATATGCCCGCCCACAGAAATCCCAATAGCCTATCAGGAGAGGCAGTCTAAAAATATCTACAGGGAGGACACACTTATTGATCAGTATGGGCCAACAGCAATGTCCTATAAATACACATGGAGCCCCTTACAGCTGCCAAAATGATTCCTCAGAAATGTTTTTGTAATTAATTCACATGAGGTCATAAAAACTCAACAACCTGTCATCAGTAAACAACGTTGGTTGCTGCATTCACAAAGACTGTAACGCGGGGACGAGGACAAGACAACGGGGTGGACACCCACGCAGAGATGTACAAACAAACTAAGATTTATTAATAACAAAACACGAAACAAACAGAGCAAAGAAGACTAACAAAACTTAAGGCTTAACTAAACTAGGCTAACAAGGCTAATGCTAACTAACTTAAGCTAAATAAGCTAACCTAAACCCTAAGCTAATAATGCTAAACTAAACATACAATAAAGTGAGCTAAACTACACTAAACAGCTAACAAGACTAACACGACTAAGCTAACTAGACTAGCAAAACTAAGCTAACAAGACAAACAAGAGTAACAAGGGTGACAAGAGTAACCAGGGTAACAAAGCAAAAGACAAAGGCAAAAACAAACCAGGTCAGACTCCAAACCACACCAAGAGTATCTGATATAGCTTCCAATGTCTGTTCTCCAGCTCCCCTCTTAAGTAGAGGGCAGCTGGAGCTAATTAGTCAAAATCAGAAAAGGGGTGTGGCAGGAGACAGTGTGTGCTCACGGAGAGGGGGGCGTGGTACACAGGAGCTCATTGTAACAGAAGCCCCCCCTCCCCCAAAGGCACTACTCTTGGAGTGCCTTCAAAAATAAACAAACAATGAGGTCCTGGGCCCTGCGGGGTAAATTTAAAGTCATTCATAAAGTTCCGAGGCAGGCATGACAAAAGCGATGGAACGCAGGCCGCAGACGGAAAACCCGAAGTGGCAACAGGGGGCGCTGACGAGAGACCAGAAGCGCCGTCGGAGGGTGCCAACGAGAGTCCTGAAGCGCCTTCGAAGGGCACCAATGAGAGTTCAGAAGTGCCATCTGTGGGTGCCAATGAAAAACCAGAAGCACCATCGGAGGGCGCCAACGAGAGTACAGAAGCGCCATCGGGGGGCGCCAACTTGAGAGTAGAAGCGCCATCAGGGGGCGCCGACTTGAGAACAAGTGCCATCGGGGGGCGCGGACTTGAGAACAAAAGCGCTATCGGGGGGCGCGGTCTTCAGAACAAAAGCGCCATCGGGGGCGCCGACTTGAGAGCAGAAGCGCCATCGGGGGGCACCGACTTGAGAACAAAAGCGCCATCGGTGGGGCGTCAACTTCAGAACAAAAGCGCCATCGAGGTGCGCCGACTTGGATCGCAGCACCAGCTGCAAGGCATCTGGAGTCAGCTGCGAGGACCCTGGGGAAGAGGCATCTGGAGTCAGATGCAAGGACCCTGGCGAAGCGTCCAGAATCAGCTGCGAAAACCCTTGAGAAACTTCTTGAATCAGCTGCGAGGACCCTGGAGAGGCGTCTGGAGTCAGCTGCGAAAACCCTTGAGAAACTCCTTGATTCAGCTGCGAGGACCCTGGAAAGGCGTCCAGAGTCAGCTGCGAAAACCTTTGAGAAACTCCTTGATTCAGCTGCGAGGACCCTGGAGAGGTGTCCGGAGTCAGCTGAGAAAACCCTTGAGAAACTTCTTGAATCAGCTGCAAGGACCCTGGAGAGGCATCTGGAGTCAGCCGTGAGGACCCTGGAGAAACTTCGTGAATCAACTGCGAGGACCCTGGAGAGGCGTCCTGAATCAGCTGCTTGGACCCTGGAGTGGCGTCCTGAATCAGCTGCTTGGAGCCAGAAGAGACGTCTTGAATCAGCTGCTTGGACCCTGGAGTGGCGTCTTAAATAAGCTGCTTGGACCCTGGAGAAGACTCCTGAATCAGCCGCGAAAACCCGGGAGAAACTTCTAGAATCAGCTGCTTGGAGCCGGGTGAGGCGTCTTGAATCAGCTGCTTGAAGCCTGGTGAGGCTTCTTGAATCAGCTGCTTGAAGCCTGGTGAGGCTTCTTGAATCAGCTGCTTGGAGCCTGGTGAGGCTTCTTGAATAAGCTGCTTGGAGCCTGGTGAGGCATCTTGAATCAGCTGCTTGGAGCCTGGTGAGGCATCTTGAATCAGCTGCTTGGAACCTGGTGGCGGCAGCAGCAGAGCCAAGGGAGAATTATCTGTAGTAGACTGTGGCATGAACTCTGCAGTCTGGAACGTGAAGCTTGGAGCTTTAACTGGAAACAGAAATGGGGAGGACCTGGAACTGTATGACTCTGCTTGGGTGGCAGGAGGGCACGAAAGTACAGACAGACTATTTTTGTAACCCTGACCTGCTGACTGACACCTACGACTGACAGAGACAAATGAACATGGAACAGGACTAGACAAAACAGAACTCATGGAACCTGACGTAGACTGACTAGAAACCGGCGGAGGATTAGAACAAACTGGAATACAAAGAACAGAAGCCGGCGAACAAACAGAAGGACCCCTGGAGGCTTTGGGGTCATTACAAGGAGCAGGACTAAACAAACGATCCGGACTGGCTCCTAACAAGGATATGGGACGGTCACGAGCATTAGTAGCGGGCACTGGCACCCGGACCACATCAGCAGTGGGCACCAGGGGAAATTCAACCTCCCCAGTGGGCACTGAATGCCAGGTATAAGCTGCAGTGGGCGCTTTGCTGCGTGTAGCGTCTCCAATAGGTACAGGAGGTTTCGCGAACTTCCCTATACCAAAATCAGAGGGGTTCCCTCCTGTAAATTTGGCTCTCATCATGAGGCCCTCAAATACCTTAACCGAGTTCAGCTCAACTCCCTTCTCAGACCAGAGCTGCCTAGCCCATTCTCGAGCTGCACCTCTCAGCCGATACATCATAAAAAATACCTTGTGTGTTTCTTATTGGCTGAGGGTCAAGAAGGCTTTGCAGGTAGAGCTGGCTCTGAAGAAGGAAGCCTTCGGCCCAAGGATCATTTCCATCATAGGGAGCTGGCCTACCGAGCGGGAATGTCTGAGGGAACCTCATGGAGTCAAATTCGGGGAAGCCTGGAACATAAAGCATCTCGCTGTGTCCTAGTTAGTGGGAAGCTATTATGTAACGCGGGGACGAGGACAAGACAATGGGGTGGACACACACAAGCAGAGATGTACAAACAAACTAAGATTTATTAATAACAAAACATGATACAAACGGAGCAAACAAGACTGACAAGACTAACAGGGCTAAACAAACTAACAAGGCTTAACTAAACTAGGCTAGCAAGGCTAATGCTAACTAACTTAAGCTAAATAAGCTAACCTAAACCCTAAGCTAATAATGCTAAACTAAACATACAATAAAGTGAGCTAAACTACACTAAACACAGCTAACAAGACTAACACGACTAAGCTAACTAGACTAGCAAAGCTAAGCTAACAAGTCAAACAAGACTAAGCTAACAAGAGTGACAAGAGAAACAAGATTAACAAGAGTAACCAGGGTAACAAAGCAAAAGACAAAGGCAAAAACAAACCAGGTCGGACTCCAAACCACACCAAGAGTATCTGGGGAAAATAGCTTCCAATGTCTGTTCTCCAGCTCCCCTCTTAAGTAGAGGGCAGCTGGAGCTAATTAGTCAAAATAAACCAATCAGAAAGGGGGTGTGGCTCACAGAGAGGGGGGCGTGGCACACAGGAGCTCATTGTGACGAAGACTCAGCTATGCACAGCAGAAGTCCTATGGAATACCACAAGCTGGGCTAAAGCTTACTGTCACAGGCTGGTGAGTGCCTTGCATAAGAGGCAGCTTCTTTTAGATATTTGTAGGGTGGGAACAAGAAATTACTACATGCTGAATTTTGCTTCACAAGACCTTGTGTGTCGACTTTAAATGATTCTTAAAAGAGTGTCGTTATGACTTTGGTATGCAGCCTCCACCAGCCCAGAAGAGTACTGCACTGTGACCCAGAATAAAGGAAAGTAGGTCAAAAGTATCTGTTGATGCATGCTCAATAATCCAGGTACACAAATCCACAAAGTTGTATCAGTTCATCTGGACACAAGTTTGTTGTAGAGATACGTTTCGTCACTCAATCCGAATGACTTCTTCAGTCAACTTGTGTCCAGATGAACCGATTAAACTTTGTGGATAGGTCAAAAGTACTAATATAGCAGTGGTTCTCTACACCCATATCTTATCACTTAGTTGAATAAGAACAGCCAGAGAATTAGTATTACATAGAAGTAGGCTTAAACTGATAGAACTATTTTTGTATAAAAATATTTGCTGCATTAAGACGTCTTAAAGATTTCCGTGTTATGCTGACTGTATATGATGTTTATGGTGATAGTTACTGTAAATTGCTGGTTTATAAATAAATAAATTTAAGTATAAAAACGGGAGTACATGTGTTTTGTTAGTTTTTTATATAAAGAATTGTCTATGCATTTATGTCTAGTTCAACATGAAAAGTAAATGTATTCTATACATCACAGTGTTTAAGTAAAGTAAAATTTACTTGTATAGCAGTTTTTACAATAGACCCCGTCTCATAACAACTTTATAGATTCCAGGACCAAAAAAAATCCTGTTGACCAAGCCGAGGGCAACAGTGACGAGGAAACACTCCCTACATATTTTTGAGAGGAACTAGACTCAACAGAAACCTCCATCCCTCTTGGGTAGCCTAGAGCATCATTTGTTTTAATTAGAATTTTATTAAATAGTAGTTATACATATGAATAAATAAAATCAAAGTTATAGTGAGTCAGAGGCATTAAGAATTTCATAAGAGTTTGTAATATAGTGTAGTTCTGGACATTGTGGGTTCACTCACTGCACTTCCCATCACATCCAGAAGTCCAGCAGGAATGGCATCATTGGCGGGGCATCCTTAAACATACCGGCTTCAGCCTTCAGCCTCAAGTGGGCAAAAAAGATAACATGAATAATAGTAAGAATAGTAATTAGTAATTAGATAGTAAAATAGTTAGAATAGTTAAAATAGATAGATAGTAAAATAGTAATTAAAAGGTTAACATCGGCAGAACAGCGGTAAAACACGCTGTTCACCAGAGTTGAGATCTCGAATACATTGTATCGAACCTCGGCTCTGCCCTGCCGGCTGAGGCTGAGTGGCTACATGAACAACGATTGGCCTGTTGTTCAAATAAGGGGCGGGACTAAGCCGGATGGGGACTCTCAGACTAGTGCGATTACGACCTCTGCTGGCTGGTTGGTGGCGCCTGCATGGAGATGGGGAAGGAGTGCGGTAGAGGGCGTGGTCCTCCGTGCACAGCGCTCTATCGCACTATGCTCGTCAAGTGTAGGTGATAAGATGTTCGATTGTTGCTGTGCACGTATTGGAGGAGGCGTGGAACAGCCTCGTCCTCCCCAATCAGGAACAAGGACCAGCATTAGTGAGAGAAAGACTGACGGGTAGAAATTGGATGCTCTAAAACAGGGGTGTCAAACTCAATTTCACCAAGGGCCACATCAGCATTATTGTGGCCCTCAAAGGGCCGATTGTAACGTATCCTGCTGTGATTGCAGTCTGTTGTTTTTCTTGGAGGCCGAATTCTGCATTTATATTGCCCTTTTTTACCACAGACACGGCCTCATAACACAAGAGACGCACCGGTTTCTCTTCCTGAAGCACAAACTTTTCATTTTCATTAAATTTCCTCCTTCTGCTTAATTTTCTTACTTCTCTTCTTGTACATTTTGGGATTATGTGTAAATATTTCTTAACATCATCTACTGGCGGGCTGTGTCACTTTGCAGGTCACAAAATCAGCAAGCATTTTGAGAGATGCGGTTAATGTTGGATTTTACAGTGTATTTTAAGACAATTGTTCTGCCCTCACTAATAGTTTATCCCCCTTGCTCAGCTAGACAGACAGACAGCTAGACAGACAGACTATTCTCTTCAGAATACAGTCGGTTTTATTTGCTTCCAAGCTGTGTGATACACTGTGTGCACCAGAATGAGGTAAAAATAAAAACAATAAAGAACTTAATACAGTAAAAGCACACAGCTGTAGTCAAGTGTTACATCTGGTACAATATGAGATTTAACCAAACGTAAAATAATGCTAACGAGTTAGCATTTTGTGTAAATATACTAATTGCTATAGTAACGGTAACAATTGTATTTAATTAGGGTAAATTTGTAACTAAAACGCTGTGATATACTCACTAAACATTTATAAACAACTGAGAATATAAACGCCACTACTTACAGACGATGCTTTATTATACTGCAAGATAATTATTTATATTTATTATTATTGTTTACATTACTACCCGCGTTCTTTTGCCGTAAAAGTCACATGGCTTCTTAGCAAAGGTTAAAGTTAGTTGCCATGACTACGATGTCGCCGGTTGCCGTTTAAAGGCGCAGGTGTCCTATTAAATTATAAGCGCGTCTCTGTAACGACTCGAACCATCACAACAATCATACAGTCGTTTAAGCTCTCGCGGGCCACATAAAATGACGTGGCGGGCCGGATCTGGCCCGCGGGCCGTGAGTTTGACACCCCTGCTCTAAAACATGGGAGAAAAAGGGGTAAAAATAAATAAATAAAAATGTTAACATGATATGAACAAATGTCAACAGTACAGATCCTGCCCCCCACGTCCTGTATAATTATTACAGCCTAACTGAAAAAGAGAACTTCCTGGTTTGTATAGACTAATCTAAACATCTAGGTAAACAAGTATGTTTTGACCGAATCACCTAATCTTTAACAGAGGCTGGGAGATTATTCCAAAGTTGTGGGGCTGTAGATAAGAACACTCATCTGTCAGCAGTACATTTTTAATTTAAGTAACTATAAGTAACCCTGCACCTTGTGAACAAAGTAAATGTGCTGGATTGTAGTGATCAATAAGTTCACTCACTGGAGCCAGACCATGTAGCGCTTTATAGGTTACTAAAAGTATTTTATAATTAATGAAGAATTTAACTGGCAGCCAGTGTAGAGATGATAGAACAGGTGGTTAGCACTCGAGCTGCGGCATTTTGAACCAACTGGAGTTTGGAGTTTTAATTATAAGCACATTTACAAAATAACAGATTCTATTCTTAATGGGACAACACATGGTTATAAATGTAATAGCATCTGGAAGAACAGAAGCTGAGGTAAGCAGCGGTTATGGATTTTTATTTGCTGTGTTTTGGCCGCTGTGCTGTGATTTATCGCGTTTTTCTTTTGCAGTGAAAACAAAACGTATCAGTTTAAGCTTTTAACTGGAACCTAGGAAAGTAAAACGGCAAAATACAGGCGCTTATCTGTTTTTGATCTGAACTTACAGATTATTTCTTTATTTTTTACTCGACATTTCCAATATATGTTTTGTGTAGATTATATTGACTTGTGACTCGACTCGGACTCTAGCCTAAAGACTCGTGACTTGACTCGGATTTGTATTTTGTGACTTGTAAACATCTCTGCTGTGGCGTGTGGTTGTTTCACGGGGTGTGTCCTAGTGTGTCCTGTGATGCTGAACCCTCCGTGACTGTGACCATAAAAACGGTAAGTTTAAATGAATGCACCATTCAGTAGATAATCGAGACATAAATGTCACATAAAACCTTTTCTACAAATAAGAAAATGAAATCAGATCTCACAGTAGAATGATGAGCAGTTACAGCATACTCACAAAATAAACTCCAATCTTATTCTGTAAAGGTTGTTCTTATTTTGACACTATGTAAAAGATGTGAAGTTTAAACATTTAGGTACTTTTAATTTGACACTACACCTCTAGTGGTTCTTTGAAGCTACCCTCTTAGGTGAACGGCAGTTGGCGCGAACACAGAGGAAGAAGCGGGAGAGTTGTGAGTGTGAGAAAGAGAAAACCTATAAATTTAGCCCCTAACTAGAGTGGGAACAAGGTATTTTCTTTTTAATTCATGGTTTTCCCATGCATTCTTTGTTTTATATTATAAATAGATTTGTTGATTACGGTTTGAAGTTATTGCATGAATAGCGTTTTTTACTGCGTTAGCACTGCGCTAATGTTAGCAATGGGAGTATGTCATTGTACCTGTGTTTGTTTTGTTTCATTTCCTGTGACATGCAACATAAGTATAATTTGAATTTAAAGTAAGGCTCTTTGGCATTTAAAGTCCTTAAGTTTTATTTAATATGATTTAAATAATGCTTTATTTTAGTATTGTATTAAAAATGTATATATGGATATTTGTAAATGTAATTATATTTATATTTGTACAGTCAAAGGTGCATAATTTGTATTTTCTTCGAATTATTGATGTATGTTTTATTTTGATCTTATTTTTTTTTAGCTCTTCCGGTGTGTTTGTGAAATCACACAGTATTCAAATTCTTCATAAACCATCAATTGACCACCATTATTCTGATTGGGTGGCTACAGTAACAGAGGACGAGCTGAATGGATGATGTTTGGTGTAATTCTATAAGAGGACAGTAGGTAGCGCTGTTATATTATGAAAGTTCCATCTTGATTAAAGTTTAGTTCAGATAAACTCACTTTTGATTTGGACTGGAACGAAATGGCGTCGAATAACGGTAAGATCCAAATGACCTTCATTAATAATGAAATGTGTTCATCCGCGTTCTATCTGTTAAATGTGTTTATTTATAAGATAGAACTAAACTGTGTGTAAATGTGTAACGAGTCTCTAAACCTGAAATAGAAACAGGATCATATAACACAGGGTTTTACACTGCTACTGTCATTTTACACCATTTCTCCATGTAAACAACACATAAGTCAGTGAAACAGTAAAAATCATTCTATTTATTTTATTTCTTCTTAAATATTTATGTTTATAACCTCCACTGTAAAATATTGCTTACACTTCTAAACATGCTGGGTTATTTGGTTATTTGGCAACCCGGCTCTGGGTAAATATAGGACTGAACACACCCTGGATTATTTTAACTCAGCTTGTTGTGTTGTTTACTCCAATACTGATATATAAATGATGATACTAATACTGCTACTGTTACTACTACTACTTCTGATAATCATTATTATAATAATAACAGTTTTTATTATTTAGAATAAATGTTTATTTTCAGTAACTACTTTGTCACCTTGAGGTCACAGTTTATATTAGAATGTTTTACATGTCTGGTTTGTGTTTTTTGTCTCTATGTACAACCCCAAATCAGAAAAAGTTGGGACTGTATGGAAAATGCAATTAAAATAAAAACACAGACATTTACTTTGACTTTTATTTGATGTCAGACAGGATGAACCTGAAATATTTCATGTTTTATCTGCTCAGCTTCATTTCATGTATTAATAAACATCCACATCCAAACAAAAATTTGGGACCGGGGCAATTTAGAGCTAATAATGAGGTGAAAAACTAAATAATGATGTGATGTAAACAGGTGATTGTGATCATGGTTTGGTACAAAAGCAGCATCCAGGAAAGGCTGAGAGTCTCTGATGAGTAAAGATGATCAGAGGATCCAGTTTGTCCACAAATGTGTGAGAAAATGATTGAAATGCTCAAAAACAATGAACCTCAAAGAAGGATTGGAAGACTTTTCGACCAAAGACGAAAAGGACCATCCAGACTGTTATCAGCAACATGTCCAAAAACCAGGGTGTATCATGGTATGAGGGTGTGTCAGTACCAGGGTGTATCATGGTATGAGGGTGTGTGGGGTGTGTCAGTACCAGGGTCTGTTATGGTATGGGGGGGTGTCAGTACCAGGGTGTGTCATGGTATGGGGGGGTGTCAGTACCAGGATCTGTTATGGTATGGGGGTGTGTCCAAGGACGGATTAAGGATAGTCTGGGCCCCTGGGCAAAGAGCTGCCCAGGGCCCCCAACACCCCACCCCCACCCCGCGCACCCCCCCTCCAAAAACATAAATAAATTAATACATTAAACAACCTGTCAATAACTAACTTTAACACAAGAATCTATTTTATATACGTTTCTTTCTACTCTTCTTTCTTGCAAAGTCATCCACTAATTCATCAAAATTAAGCTGTCTGACCAAATCTGATTCAATGGCCAGAAGTGACAGTGAGTTCAGGCAGTTTTGGCGCATCCTAATCCTGAGTTCATTCTTAATACGAGCCAGTTTGGAGAATGAACGCGCACCTTCACAATTTGTGATAGGCACAGTCAAAAAAAGTCTAAGTGCTATGTAGACATTTGGAAAGGTTGACTGTAAATTCAAATTTATCATGGTTTTGAGCATTTTACTAGGACATTTTTCTTTTTCTGTTATGAATGATTTGTATTGTATCAATTCATCTGCCAGGCTCATGTTCAGATCTGAAGAATATGCTGCAGCGAGTGAGTTAGCCTTTAAAGTGAGCTCTCTGTTGGACATATTGTCAGGCATGAAAAGAACATCAAATAGCTCAGTTAAGTGTGTGTATGCATTCAAACGGTGGTTGAGACAGGACACAAGTTTGACAACATTGAAAGTTTCGATTCGAAACTTGTCCTTTCCATTAAATGCTACACCTGGCTCTGCACTATCATCAGACATAATTTTGCGCTTCTTTGTACGGTGGAGGTCATGCCTGTACTCTTGGGAGACAGCAGTGGTCACCAAACCAAAATTGTGCTACTCAGTAAAATTAGCTTGCAGTTCTGTTGTATGAAAAGGCACTTTTCCTTTCATGCATTCCTTTAGAGCTAGAGTGGCCACTGGTCTCTTTACTGTTGTTTATTAAAGGGGAAACATGAAACTAGTCAAATGGCTTGTTGTGTTCACATAAGTGAAATCACACCCTTGGCCAAATTCACTCAATTTAATCGGTGTCAAATATAGCATTCATCAGACAAATTGCTTGTCTTAAATTTAAATAATTGCAAAATTGCTAAATTAATTTGTGTCTCTGCGCTTAAGAGAAATTGAACATAATAATTTTGAAACAATACAAATTCAGAAACATTAAATAAGGACCTGAATCGCATATTTGCAACAAAACGTCTGTTATGAAATATGGTAGCTTGCCTGGCAATTTGTAGGTCCCTAGAAAGTCAAGGAGCCATGGTAAACGACTTCTATGGAAGTCAAGGGCCCCATAGCAGGGGCCCTCGTGATCAAGGGCCCTCTAATGGTATGCCCTGCTCTTCTCTAGGGCCCCCTGGTAGGGGCTCTCATAACCAGGGCCCTCTAAAAATATGCCCCCCTCTTTCCTAGGACCCCTAATAGCCAGAAGTCGAAGTCAGAGCAGTGCCACAACGCCTCATCCATTTTCATAAGGGGCCCAAAAGCATGGCTAGGGGCCCAAAAAGCATGGCTAGAGGCCCTGGGGTCAAAGTCCCTAATAGTCAGAGGATCCTTAAAATGGAGGGCCCTCGGAAATAAAAATATATTGTATCATAAATGTTGATAGGCATCGCAACATGTTTTGGGCCAGGGCCCCCCCGGGGCCCCCTGATCTCAAGGGCCCCTGGGCGCTGGCCCCACTGGCCCGGTCAGTAATCCAGCCATGGGTGTGTCAGTACCAGGGTGTTATGGTATGGGGGGTGTCAGTACCAGGATCTGTCATGGTATAGGGGGTGTGTCAGTACCAGGGTGTGTCATGGTATGGGGGTGTGTCAGTACCAGGGTGTGTCATGGTATGGGGGTGTGTCAGTACCAGGGTGTGTCATGGTATGGGGTGTGTCAGTACCAGGGTCTGTCATGGTATGGGGGTGTGTCAGTACCAGGGACTGTCATGGTATGGGGGTGTGTCAGTACCAGAATGTGTCATGGTATGGGGGTGTGTCAGTACCAGGGTCTGTCATGGTGTGAGGGTGTGTCAGTACCAAGGTGTATCATGATATGGTGGTGTATCAGTACCAGGGTCTGTCATGGTGTGGGGGTGTGTCAGTACCAGGATTTGTCATGGTATGGGGGTGTGTCAGTACCAGGGTCTGTCATGGTATGGGGGTGTGTCAGTACCACGGTCTGTCATGGTGTGGGGGGGTGTCAGTACCACGGTCTGTCATGGTATGGGGGTGTGTCAGTACCAGGATGTGTCATGGTATGTGGGTGTGTCAGTACCAGGGTGTGTCATGGTGTGGGGGTGTGTCAGTACCAGGATGTGTCATGGTATGGGGGTGTGTCAGTACCAGGGTGTATCATGGTATGGGGGTGTGTCAGTACATGGGTGTGTCATGGTATGGGGGTGTGTCAGTACCAGGGTGTGTCATGGTATGGGGGGGTGTCAGTACCAGGGTGTGCCATGGTGTGGGGGTGTGTCAGTACCAGGGTCTGTCATGGTGTGGGGGTGTTTCAGTACCAGGATGTGTCATGGTATGGGGGTGTGTCAGTACCAGGGTGTGTCATGGTATGGGGGGGTGTCAGTACCAGGGTGTGTCATGGTATGGGGGTGTGTCAGTACCAGGGTCTGTCATGGTATGAGGGGTGTATCAGTACCAGGGTCTGTCATGGTATGTGGGTGTGTTAGTACCAGGGTGTATCATGGTATGGGGGTGTATCAGTACCAGGGTCTGTCATGGTATGTGGGTGTGTTAGTACCAGGGTGTGTCATGGTATGGGGGGTGTATCAGTACCAGGGTGTATCATGGTATGGGGGTGTGTCAGTACTAGGGTTTATCATGGTATGGGGGTGTGTCAGTACTAGGGTGTATCATGGTATGGGGGTGTATCAGTACCAGGGTGTATCATGGTATGGGGGTGTGTCAGTACTAGGGTGTATCATGGTATGGCGTGTGTCAGTACTAGGGTGTATCATGGTATGGGGGCGTGTATCAGTACCAGGGTGTATCATGGTATGGGGGTGTATCAGTACTAGGGTGTGTCATGGTATGGGGGTGTGTCAGCACTAGGGTGTATCATGGTATGGGGTGTGTCAGTACTAGGGTGTATCATGGTATGGGGGTTTATCAGTACCAGGGTCTGTCATAGTATGGGGGTGTGTCAGTACTAGGGTGTATCATGGTATGGGGTGTGTCAGTACTAGGGTGTATCATGGTATGGGGTGTGTCAGTACCAGGGTGTATCATGGTATGGGGGTGTATCAGTACCAGGGTGTATCATGGTATGGGGGTGTATCAGTACCAGGGTGTATCATGGTATGGGTGTGTGTCAGTACTAGGGTGTATCATGGTATGGGGTGTGTCAGTACTAGGGTGTATCATGGTATGGGGGCGTGTATCAGTACCAGGGTGTATCATGGTATGGGGGTGTATCAGTACTAGAGTGTGTCATGGTATGGGGGTGTATCAGTACCAGGATCTGTCATGGTATGGGGGTGTGTCAGTACCAGGGTGTATCATGGTATGGGGTGTGTCAGTACCAGGGTGTATCATGGTATGGGGGTGTGTCAGTACTAGGGTGTATCATGGTATGGGGTGTGTCAGTACTAGGGTGTATCATGGTATGGGGGCGTGTATCAGTACTAGGGTGTGTCATGGTATGGGGGTGTATCAGTACCAGGTTGTGTCATGGTATGGGGGTGTATCAGTACCAGGGTCTGTCATGGTATGGGTGTGTGTCAGTACTAGGGTGTATCATGGTATGGGGTGTGTCAGTACTAGGGTGTATCATGGTATGGAAGTGTGTCAGTACCAGGGTTTGTCATGGTATGGGGGTGTGTCAGTACCAGGGTGTTTCATGGTATGGGGCGTGTCAGTACCAGGATGTATCATGGTATGGGTGTGTTAGTACCAGGGTCTGTCATGGTATGGGGGTGTATCAGTACCAGGGTGTATCATGGTATGGGGCGTGTCAGTACCAGGGTGTATCTTGGTATGGGGGTGTGTCAGTACCAGGGTGTATTATGGTATGGGGTGTGTCAGTACCATGGTGTATCATGGTATGAGAGTGTGTCAGTACTAGGGTGTATCATGGTATGGGGCGTGTCAGTTCCAGGGTGTGTCATGGTATGGGGGTGTATCAGTACCAGGGTCTGTCATGGTATGGGGGTGTGTCAGTACTAGGGTGTATCATGGTATGGGGTGTGTCAGTACTAGGGTGTATCATGGTATGGGGGCTTGTATCAGTACCAGGGTGTATCATGGTATGTGGGTGTGTCAGTACTAGGGTTTATCATGGTATGGGGGTGTGTCAGTACTAGGGTGTATCATGGTATGGGGGTGTATCAGTACCAGGGTGTATCATGGTATGGGGGTGTGTCAGTACTAGGGTGTATCATGGTATGGCGTGTGTCAGTACTAGGGTGTATCATGGTATGGGGGCGTGTATCAGTACCAGGGTGTATCATGGTATGGGGGTGTATCAGTACTAGGGTGTGTCATGTTATGGGTGTGTGTCAGTACTAGGGTGTATCATGGTATGGGGGTGTATCAGTACCAGGGTCTGTCATAGTATGGGGGTGTGTCAGTACTAGGGTGTATCATGGTATGGGGTGTGTCAGTACTAGGGTGTATCATGGTATGGGGATGTTTCAGTACCAGGGTCTGTCATGGTATGGGGTGTGTCAGTACCAGGGTGTATCATGGTATGGGGGTGTATCAGTACCAGGGTGTATCATGGTATGTGGGTGTTTCAGTACCAGGGTGTATCATGGTATGGGTGTGTGTCAGTACTAGGTTGTATCATGGTATGGGGTGTGTCAGTACTAGGGTGTATCATGGTATGGGGGCGTGTATCAGTACCAGGGTGTATCATGGTATGGGGGTGTATCAGTACTAGGGTGTGTCATGGTATGGGGGTGTATCAGTACCAGGATCTGTCATGGTATGGGGGTGTGTCAGTACCAGGGTGTATCATGGTATGGGGTGTGTCAGTACCAGGGTGTATCATGGTATGGGGGTGTATCAGTACCAGGGTGTATCATGGTATGGGGGTGTGTCAGTACTAGGGTGTATCATGGTATGGGGTGTGTCAGTACTAGGGTGTATCATGGTATGGGGGCGTGTATCAGTACTAGGGTGTGTCATGGTATGGGGGTGTATCAGTACCAGGGTGTGTCATGGTATGGGGGTATATCAGTACCAGGGTCTGTCATGGTATGGGGGTGTGTCAGTACCAGGGTGTGTCATGGTATGGGGGTGTGTCAGTACCAGGGTGTGTCATGGTATGGGGGTGTGTCAGTACCAGGGTGTATCATGGTATGGGGGTGTGTCAGTACCAGGGTGTGTCATGGTATGGGGGTGTATCAGTACCAGGGTCTGTCATGGTATGGAAGTGTGTCAGTACCAGGGTTTGTCATGGTATGGGGGTGTGTCAGTACCAGGGTCTGTCATGGTATGGGGGTGTGTCAGTACCAGGGTCTGTCATGGTATGGGGTGTGTCAGTACCAGGGTGTATCATGGTATGGGGGTGTGTCAGTACCAGGGTGTTTCATGGTATGGGGCGTGTCAGTACCAGGATGTATCATGGTATGGGTGTGTTAGTACCAGGGTCTGTCATGGTATGGGGGTGTATCAGTACCAGGGTGTATTATGGTATGGGGTGTGTCAGTACCAGGGTGTATAATGGTATGAGAGTGTGTCAGTACTAGGGTGTATCATGGTATGGGGCGTGTCAGTACCAGGGTGTATCATGGTATGGGGGTGTGTCAGCACCAGGGTGTGTCATGGTATGGGGGTGTGTCAGTACCAGGGTGTATCATGGTATGGGGGTGTGTCAGTACCAGGGTGTGTCATGGTATGGGGGTGTGTCAGTACCAGGGTGTATCATGGTATGGGGGTATGTCAGTACCAGGGTGTATCATGGTATGGGGGTGTGTCAGCACCAGGGTGTGTCATGGTATGGGGGTGTGTCAGTACCAGGGTGTGTCATGGTATGGGGGTGTGTCAGTACCAGGGTGTATCATGGTATGGGGGTGTGTCAGTACCAGGGTGTATCATGGTATGGGGGTGTGTCAGTACCAGGGTGTGTCATGGTATGGGGGTGTGTCAGTACCAGGGTGTATCATGGTATGGGGGTGTGTCAGTACCAGGGTGTGTCATGGTATGGGGGTGTATCAGTACCAGGGTGTGTCATGGTATGGGGGTGTGTCAGTACCAGGGTCTGTCATGGTATGGGGGTGTGTCAGTACCACGGTCTGTCATGGTGTGTGGGGGTGTCAGTACCACGGTCTGTCATGGTATGGGGGTGTGTCAGTACCAGGATGTGTCATGGTATGTGGGTGTGTCAGTACCAGGGTGTGTCATGGTGTGGGGGTGTGTCAGTACCAGGATGTGTCATGGTATGGGGGTGTGTCAGTACCAGGGTGTATCATGGTATGGGGGTGTGTCAGTACATGGGTGTGTCATGGTATGGGGGTGTGTCAGTACCAGGGTGTGTCATGGTATGGGGGGGTGTCAGTACCAGGGTCTGTCATGGTGTGGGGGTGTTTCAGTACCAGGATGTGTCATGGTATGGGGGTGTGTCAGTACCAGGGTGTGTCATGGTATGGGGGGGTGTCAGTACCAGGGTGTGTCATGGTATGGGGGTGTGTCAGTACCAGGGTCTGTCATGGTATGAGGGGTGTATCAGTACCAGGGTCTGTCATGGTATGTGGGTGTGTTAGTACCAGGGTGTATCATGGTATGGGGGTGTATCAGTACCAGGGTCTGTCATGGTATGTGGGTGTGTTAGTACCAGGGTGTGTCATGGTATGGGGGGTGTATCAGTACCAGGGTGTATCATGGTATGGGGGTGTGTCAGTACTAGGGTTTATCATGGTATGGGGGTGTGTCAGTACTAGGGTGTATCATGGTATGGGGGTGTATCAGTACCAGGGTGTATCATGGTATGGGGCGTGTCAGTACCAGGGTGTATCATGGTATGGGGGTGTGTCAGTACTAGGGTGTATCATGGTATGGGGGTGTGTCAGTACTAGGGTGTATCATGGTATGGCGTGTGTCAGTACTAGGGTGTATCATGGTATGGGGGCGTGTATCAGTACCAGGGTGTATCATGGTATGGGGGTGTATCAGTACTAGGGTGTGTCATGGTATGGGGGTGTGTCAGCACTAGGGTGTATCATGGTATGGGGTGTGTCAGTACTAGGGTGTATCATGGTATGGGGGTTTATCAGTACCAGGGTCTGTCATAGTATGGGGGTGTGTCAGTACTAGGGTGTATCATGGTATGGGGTGTGTCAGTACTAGGGTGTATCATGGTATGGGGTGTGTCAGTACCAGGGTGTATCATGGTATGGGGGTGTATCAGTACCAGGGTGTATCATGGTATGGGGGTGTATCAGTACCAGGGTGTATCATGGTATGGGTGTGTGTCAGTACTAGGGTGTATCATGGTATGGGGTGTGTCAGTACTAGGGTGTATCATGGTATGGGGGCGTGTATCAGTACCAGGGTGTATCATGGTATGGGGGTGTATCAGTACTAGAGTGTGTCATGGTATGGGGGTGTATCAGTACCAGGATCTGTCATGGTATGGGGGTGTGTCAGTACCAGGGTGTATCATGGTATGGGGTGTGTCAGTACCAGGGTGTATCATGGTATGGGGGTGTATCAGTACCAGGGTGTATCATGGTATGGGGGTGTGTCAGTACTAGGGTGTATCATGGTATGGGGTGTGTCAGTACTAGGGTGTATCATGGTATGGGGGCGTGTATCAGTACTAGGGTGTGTCATGGTATGGGGGTGTATCAGTACCAGGTTGTGTCATGGTATGGGGGTGTATCAGTACCAGGGTCTGTCATGGTATGGGGGTGTGTCAGTACCAGGGTGTGTCATGGTATGTGGGTGTGTCAGTACCAGGGTGTATCATGGTATGGGGGTGTGTCAGTACCAGGGTGTGTCATGGTATGGGGGTGTATCAGTACCAGGGTCTGTCATGGTATGGAAGTGTGTCAGTACCAGGGTTTGTCATGGTATGGGGGTGTGTCAGTACCAGGGTGTTTCATGGTATGGGGCGTGTCAGTACCAGGATGTATCATGGTATGGGTGTGTTAGTACCAGGGTCTGTCATGGTATGGGGGTGTATCAGTACCAGGGTGTATCATGGTATGGGGCGTGTCAGTACCAGGGTGTATCTTGGTATGGGGGTGTGTCAGTACCAGGGTGTATTATGGTATGGGGTGTGTCAGTACCATGGTGTATCATGGTATGAGAGTGTGTCAGTACTAGGGTGTATCATGGTATGGGGCGTGTCAGTTCCAGGGTGTGTCATGGTATGGGGGTGTATCAGTACCAGGGTCTGTCATGGTATGGGGGTGTGTCAGTACTAGGGTGTATCATGGTATGGGGTGTGTCAGTACTAGGGTGTATCATGGTATGGGGGCTTGTATCAGTACCAGGGTGTATCATGGTATGTGGGTGTGTCAGTACTAGGGTTTATCATGGTATGGGGGTGTGTCAGTACTAGGGTGTATCATGGTATGGGGGTGTATCAGTACCAGGGTGTATCATGGTATGGGGGTGTGTCAGTACTAGGGTGTATCATGGTATGGCGTGTGTCAGTACTAGGGTGTATCATGGTATGGGGGCGTGTATCAGTACCAGGGTGTATCATGGTATGGGGGTGTATCAGTACTAGGGTGTGTCATGGTATGGGGGTGTGTCAGTACTAGGGTGTATCATGGTATGGGGGTGTATCAGTACCAGGGTCTGTCATAGTATGGGGGTGTGTCAGTACTAGGGTGTATCATGGTATGGGGTGTGTCAGTACTAGGGTGTATCATGGTATGGGGATGTTTCAGTACCAGGGTCTGTCATGGTATGGGGTGTGTCAGTACCAGGGTGTATCATGGTATGGGGGTGTATCAGTACCAGGGTGTATCATGGTATGTGGGTGTTTCAGTACCAGGGTGTATCATGGTATGGGTGTGTGTCAGTACTAGGTTGTATCATGGTATGGGGTGTGTCAGTACTAGGGTGTATCATGGTATGGGGGCGTGTATCAGTACCAGGGTGTATCATGGTATGGGGGTGTATCAGTACTAGGGTGTGTCATGGTATGGGGGTGTATCAGTACCAGGATCTGTCATGGTATGGGGGTGTGTCAGTACCAGGGTGTATCATGGTATGGGGTGTGTCAGTACCAGGGTGTATCATGGTATGGGGGTGTATCAGTACCAGGGTGTATCATGGTATGGGGGTGTGTCAGTACTAGGGTGTATCATGGTATGGGGTGTGTCAGTACTAGGGTGTATCATGGTATGGGGGCGTGTATCAGTACTAGGGTGTGTCATGGTATGGGGGTGTATCAGTACCAGGGTGTGTCATGGTATGGGGGTATATCAGTACCAGGGTCTGTCATGGTATGGGGGTGTGTCAGTACCAGGGTGTGTCATGGTATGGGGGTGTGTCAGTACCAGGGTGTGTCATGGTATGGGGGTGTGTCAGTACCAGGGTGTATCATGGTATGGGGGTGTGTCAGTACCAGGGTGTGTCATGGTATGGGGGTGTATCAGTACCAGGGTCTGTCATGGTATGGAAGTGTGTCAGTACCAGGGTTTGTCATGGTATGGGGGTGTGTCAGTACCAGGGTCTGTCATGGTATGGGGGTGTGTCAGTACCAGGGTCTGTCATGGTATGGGGTGTGTCAGTACCAGGGTGTATCATGGTATGGGGGTGTGTCAGTACCAGGGTGTTTCATGGTATGGGGCGTGTCAGTACCAGGATGTATCATGGTATGGGTGTGTTAGTACCAGGGTCTGTCATGGTATGGGGGTGTATCAGTACCAGGGTGTATTATGGTATGGGGTGTGTCAGTACCAGGGTGTATAATGGTATGAGAGTGTGTCAGTACTAGGGTGTATCATGGTATGGGGCGTGTCAGTACCAGGGTGTATCATGGTATGGGGGTGTGTCAGCACCAGGGTGTGTCATGGTATGGGGGTGTGTCAGTACCAGGGTGTATCATGGTATGGGGGTGTGTCAGTACCAGGGTGTGTCATGGTATGGGGGTGTGTCAGTACCAGGGTGTATCATGGTATGGGGGTATGTCAGTACCAGGGTGTATCATGGTATGGGGGTGTGTCAGCACCAGGGTGTGTCATGGTATGGGGGTGTGTCAGTACCAGGTTGTGTCATGGTATGGGGGTGTGTCAGTACCAGGGTGTATCATGGTATGGGGGTGTGTCAGTACCAGGGTGTATCATGGTATGGGGGTGTGTCAGTACCAGGGTGTGTCATGGTATGGGGGTGTGTCAGTACCAGGTTGTGTCATGGTATGGGGGTGTGTCAGTACCAGGGTGTATCATGGTATGGGGGTGTGTCAGTACCAGGGTGTATCATGGTATGGGGGTGTGTCAGTACCAGGGTGTGTCATGGTATGGGGGTGTGTCAGTACCAGGGTGTATCATGGTATGGGGGTGTGTCAGTACCAGGGTGTGTCATGGTATGGGGGTGTGTCAGTACCAGGGTGTATCATGGTATGGAGGTGTGTCAGTACCAGGGTGTATCATGGTATGGGGGTGTGTCAGTACCAGGGTCTGTCATGGTATGAGGGTGTGTCAGTACCAGGGTGTATCATGGTATGGGGGTGTGTCAGTGCCAGGGTGTGTCATGGTATGGGGGTGTATCAGTACCAGGGTGTGTCATGGTATGGGGGTGTGTCAGTACCAGGGTGTATCATGGTATGGGGGTGTGTCAGTACCAGGGTGTATCATGGTATGGGGGTGTGTCAGTACCAGGGTGTATCATGGTATGGGGGTGTGTCAGTGCCAGGGTGTGTCATGGTATGGGGGTGTATCAGTGCCCTTGGTAAAGGCAATTTACTCGTCTGTGATGCAGCATTAATACAGAAAAGTACGTTGAGATCTTAGAGCAACATGTGCTGCCTTCAAGAATTCGTCTTTTCCAGCGAAGTTTCAGCATTTTTCAACAAGACGATGCAAAACCACCTGCTGCACACATTACAAAGGCGTGGCTGCAGAAGATGATGGTACGGGTACTGGACTGACCTGCCTGCAGTCCTGTACTGCTGCATATCTTAAGACGTGTTTGCAGGAAGAACAAGACAAAATAGAAGCTGAAACACTAAATCACTTGGTCTCCTCGTTGCCAAAACCTCTTTTAAGTGGTGAAAAGGAACGGCGACATTACAAAGTGGTTAATGCTTTTCTGTCCCAACTTTTTTTGGAATGTGTTGCAGGTCTAAAATGCAGTAATGGATGTTTATTAATCCATCCAAACTTTTTCTCATGTGAGGTTGTAATCAGTTTAGATTATATTGTGTAAAATTTGTACAGACTGCACTGAGGTGTTAAAGAGTCATTTAAGGTGGTTGTTTTATAAAAGTCTTTGTATAACAGGATTTAACTGGATTTATATAAGCTGTAGTATTTAGTATTACTATGAGTTTTAACAGATTTACTGCAATTTACAGTAAAATTCTACATTATTTTTCCAACGTCAACAGGAACCTGTACTGTGTTTCTTTTACAGATTCAGTAAAACCTTTGAGAAGAAACAGTCTGATACTTCCCCCCATGTGTAAGTTATGGTGAAAGTTTTTCATATAGAATTTTGTCCAACATGTAATTAGCTGTACATTTTAGTAAATCTTTCTTTACACAGTATGAATTAAATAACAGCATTATACAAGGTGTTTCTCTTACAACCTAGATTAGATATACAGTACCAGTCAAACGTTTGGACACACCATGTCATTTTATAATTTTACTTGATTTTTTTTTATCTTCTACATTGTATATTAGTGCTAAAGACATCCAAACTATAACGGCACACATATGGAATTATGTAGCAAACAAAAAAGTGTTAAACAAACCAGAATATGTTTTATATTTTAGTTTTTTCAAAGTAGCCATATTTTGCTCTGATGACAAGCTTTGCACACTCTTGGCATTCTCTCAATCAGCTTCATGAGTTTTCCAACAGTCTTGAAGGAGTTCCCAGAGGTGCTGAGCACTTGTTGGCTGCTTTGCCTTCACTCTGCGGTCCAACTCATCCCAAACCATCTCAACTGGGTTTAGGTCAGGTGATTGTGGAGGACAGGTCATCTGCACTCCATCACTCTTTCTTGGTGAAATAGCCCTTACATAGCCTTGAGGTGTGTTTGGGGTCACCTCCCACTAGAGCAGCATGACGGAATTAAAAGCACCTTGTACTCGTACATCCCACACCTTCTTGGACCTTCTTGCATAAACTGCATGTTTAAGATCTTTTCATTGATTTCTAGTGATGTTTAAGTCAGGTTACAATGAGGAAATCATGACTGGTATAAAAGCAGGATCCACATTGGAGTTATAGTCATTATAATTACTGAGCAGTGGTAGCTTAGTGGTTAAGGTACTGGACTAGTGATCAGAAGGTTGCCGGTCCAAACCCCACCACCACCAAGTTGCCACTGTTGGGTCCCTGAGCAAGGCCCTTAACCTTCAATTGCTCAAAATTGTGTTCAGTGTTCAAGTCGCTTTGGATAAAAGTGTCTGCTAAATGCTGTAAATGTACTATAGCTATAATAGTTATTGAAAAACCTTCTGAGGGCAGCTTTGCGAATGATTGGTTATTTAACACCAATATACCAATCAGTACGCAGAGGGGGCGAGGTTATTATAGTTTACATTTCAAGCTGATTTAGGAGCTGTGAGAGAACATACAAAATGTAAGATGCTCTGAGAGCAGAACTGAAATGTTGGTACCACAAGCTGATTCAGGAGCAGAATGAAGAGAGAACCCACAAAGTTGAATCAGTTCATCTGGACACAAGTTTGTTGTAGAGAAACGTTTCGCCACTCAATCCAAGTGACGTCTTCAGTCTGAGCTGGTGTTGAATACCCTGACCTTATATGCAGCCGATTTGATCAGGTCCATATGCAAATCACAATGACCATTAATTACAATGACCATGTGTATCTTTCACATATGATTGGGGTATAGCTCTTGTTACGGCATTGTAAGATGGTGAGAGATGTACTCTCAGGCCCCCTCCCCGGTTCAGGGATGGTCGTTCCCTCTTCACGTAGTTGGCCTCTTTGACTCCCCGTTCAAACCAGCGTTCCTCCTTGTCAAGGATCTGCACATCTTCATCATTAAATGAGCGGCCGCTGGCTTGCAGGTGGGTATAAATCATGGAGTCCTGGCCAGAAGAGGTCAATCTTCTATGCTGGACCATCTGTTTCACCAGTGGTGGCTGTTTAGTTTCCCTGATGTACAGTTTCTGGCAATCCTCCCGGCACCTAACAGCATACACTACGTTACTCTGTTTGTGTCGAGGAACCCGGTCCTTAGGGTGAACTAATTTCTGGTGTAGCGTGTTCTGGGATTTGAAAGCAACTGAAACTCTGTGTTTGGAGAATATCCGTCTCAATTGTTCCGGGCATTTTTCCCGCTTTTGTGAATGCCCATTTGGGATAACCACATTCACCCAGGGCCTTCTTGACATAAGATTTCTCTTTATACTTGGCTGTAGTGTCTGTGGGGATGCTGTTCACCCGGCTGTTCAAACCTTAAGTACTGGTCCGTGTGTGTCGGTGTACGGTACACATTTACTTTCAAACGTCCCCTATCTTGAATAGCAGTTTCACAGTCTAAGAAGGCTAAACTGTTGTTGCTTGCATCGTCCCTTGTGAACTTGATGTGTTTGTCCACCGAGTTGATGTGATCCGTGAAATGTGGTACTTCCTCGGATTTTATTTTAACCCAGGTGTCGTCCACATATCTGAACCAATGACTCAGTGGTGTCCCAACAGTTTAGCCTCCAGTTTAGGCTCCAGTGGATCAAAGGGAGGAGAAGGACAACCGTTTCTAAGCGCAAACCAGTGGTGATTCCGTATGTGGCGGGAGTAGCATAACAATTGAGACGGATATTCTCCAAACACCGTGTTTTAGTTGCTTTCAAAACACGCTACGCCAGAAATGAGTTCACCCTAAGGTAACGTATTCACAAATGAGTTCACAAACAGAGTAACGTAGTGTATGCTGTTAGGTGCCGGGAGGATTGCCGGGAACTGTACATTGGGGAAACTAAACAGCCACCACTGGTGAAACGGATGTCCCAACATAGAAGATCGACCTCTTCTGGCCAGGACTCTGCGATTTACACCCACCTGCAAGCCAGCGGCCACTTATTTAATGATGAAGATGTGCAGATCCTTGACAAGGAGGAATGCTGGTTTGAACGGGGAGTCAACAAAGGCCATCTATGTGAAGAGGGAACGACCATTTCTGAACTGGGGAGGGGGTCTGAGAGTACATTTCTCACCATCTTACAATGCCGTAATAGGAGCTATACCCTAATCATATATGAAAGGCACACATGGTTATTGTAATGAATGCTCATTGTGATTTGCATATTTGCATTTTACTGTACAAAAAGAAGACTTATGTTAACCAGAAGCGATGTCGACTTCTCTGGGCCCTGAGACACCTAGGATGGACCATCTCAGGTTCATCCTGTCTGTAATCAAATCAAAGTCAAATTAAATGTAAGAAACTCTGAGTTTTTTTATTATTTGCATTTCCATACTGTCCCAACTTTTTCTGATTTGGGGTCACATATTTACCTTTACGGGATTTAGCAGACACTCTTATCCAGAGGGACCTATAGAAGAGCTTTCACAGTAAACATTTTCTTAGTCTAGTCTAAGCAAACAACAGTCCAAGAACACAAAACTGCTTAAACCATGTTAAAACATTTTTTAGGAAATAAGAAATGAATAAGAGCGTTAGTAATGTTAGTTTTCAGCTTATTATATATATATATATATATATATATATATATATATATATATATATATATATATATATATATATATATATATATATATATATATATATATTATTTCATTATGGTTTTTTTTTTTTTTTTTTCTTTTTTTTGGCGATTTTACCACTTTTATTCTGTTACTTCAGTACCAGAAGAAGTCTCTACATTACCAGTGTTGAACTTGGTGCTGTGTGGAAGTGATGAACTCAAATCTTCAATATCAGATCTCATTCTGAAGCAGACAGAACTGATATCAGATCCCAGATCAGAGTGTTTAATGAGGAAGGGTGTGGTGAGTGGATACCAGGTCACACTGGTAGAGACTCCGACTCTCTACAACACTCAGCTCTCAGAAGAGGAAGTGAAGCGAGAGACTCTTCAGTGTGTATCTCTTTGTAATCCTGGAGTTCATGCTTTCATCATCATCATACCTGTTGGTCCACTTCAGGATGAAGATAAAGCAGAAATCAGAATGATCCAGAGGATCTTCAGCTCCAGAATGAATGACCACACCATCGTCCTCTTCAGCAACAGTAACACTGATGAAACTGCAGCAATAAACTTTATTAAACAAAGTTCAGAAACAGAAGAACTTCTCAGCATGTGCAGTGGTAGATACATCATGTTACAGAAGACAGAGAGTAAAAGACTCCAGCAGGTACCAGCTCTGTTGGATCAAGTAAAGAAGATGGCGACTACCAACAAGTTTTATTCTCTCCTGATGTATGTTGAAGCACAAAGAGACAGAGCTATACAAGAACTGGAGAACAAACTGGCTGAACAGGAGGAGAGAATCAAGCAGCTACAGAAACATCTACAGCGAACATGTGAGTAGTTTAATATATATACACAGTGATCAGCCATAACATTAAAACCACCTCCTTGTTTCTACACTCACTGTTTATTTTATTGTAACCACTGATGAAGGTCTAGAAGATGAGCGACTCAAACAGCAGCAATAGATGAGCGATCGTCTCTAACTTTACATCTACAAGGTGGACCAACTAGGTAGGAGTGTCTAATAGAGTGGACAGTGAGTGGACACAGTGTTTAAAAACTCCACTCATACCAGCACAACACACACTAACACCATCCACCACCTAAATAATACCTGCTCTGTGGGGGTCCTGACCATTGAACAACAGGGTGAAATGGGGGGTAACAAAGCATGTAGAGAAACAGATAGACTACAGTCAGTAATTGTAGAACTAGAAAGTGCTTCTATATGGTAAGTGAAGCTGATAAAATGTACAGTGAGGGTAGAAACAAGAAGGTGGTTTTAATGTTATGGCTGATCGGTGATATATAGTGCTGTGAAAAAGTATTTGCCCCTTACAGATTTCTTTGTCACATTTGTCACATTAAATGCTTCAGATTACCAAACAAATTTTAATATCACACAAAAATAATAAAAAAAGCAAAAAGCAGTTTTTAAATGATGATTTTATTCATTAAGGGGAAAAAAGCTATCCCAAAAACCCTTTGTGAAAAAGTAAATGAATTAACTGTGATTAACCACATTTTTGTGAATACTGGGTTCAATTTCACTAGCCACACTCAGGTCTGATTCCTGCCAGACCTGTGAAATATCTCAAAAAGCAACATATATATATATATATATACTTAATTCTTGTTTTCACAGCAGTCTAGAGAAATCCAATTTAACCTTCCTTCAGACATGACCATTTTAGTTTGTTGGGCCCACAGCCCAAAAAGTCTAAAAAGTCTAAAGTCTGATTTCCACCCAAAATCCCACCATTTAGCAAAATGAAATAAAAGTAATGCCACTGTATAAAAAAGTTCATACCAGATGAATGAAAAATATCTCTCTGCTGTACATTTTTGTAAAATTTTGATTGAATTTAAAGCCATGCAATGTTAAAGAGATGTTAAAACTTTATTTTAAACAAAGAGTACTGGATGGTATGTTGTAAATATTTTAAATATGTAGTATTAGTAGTATTTATAATATTAATACAAAGATAAAATTAACACCAGAATAAAAGATTAAACAAATGTCATTTTTACTCAATTTAATCTTATTTTCAGGTGCTGATGGTGAATCACCTGATTCTGGGAGTCTAAGAATTGTCCTTTTTGGAAAAACAGGAAATGGGAAAAGTGCAACAGGAAACACCATCCTTGGACGTAAAGAATTTCAGTCTAGTGCCAGCCTGACCTCTGTGACAAAAATTTGCCAGAAAGGATTTGGAGAGGTTGAGGGTAAATCCATTGCTGTTGTTGATACTCCAGGACTATTTGACACCACATTGTCGAATGACGAAGCAACTGAAGAAATAGTGAATTGTATCTCACTCTCTGCTCCTGGACCTCATGCCTTTATCATTGTGTTAAGTGTAGGACGAAGCACACAAGAAGAAATGGAGACACTTAATCTGATCAAAAACATATTTGGTACTGAGGCAGCAAAGTTCACCATAGTGCTGTTTACACACGGAGATGATCTGGAAGATCAGACCTTGGAGGAATATATCAAAACCAGCGATCATAAAGGCATAGATAAACTAATCAGGGACTGTGGTGGAAGAGTTCACATGTTTAATAATAAAGAAAAGAATGATCGTACACAAGTCTGTGATCTTATCAGAATGATAGAAGGAATGATAAAGTCTGACAGAAACAATTACTTTACAAACAAGATGTTTGAGATGGCAAAAAATTCCATCCAGCAGAAACAACAAGAAATACTGAAAGAGAAGGAGGAACAGATGCAGGCTGAAAAAGAAGCTCTGAGATACAAATATGAAGAAGAACTGGAGAAGATAAGGAAGAGTATGGAGAAAGAGAAAGAAAAGCTGGAACAGGAGAGACGTGAAAGAGAAAAAGTGTTTAAGGAAAGAGAAAAAGCTCTGAGACGAGAGTTTGAAAAAAAAGAAGAAGAAGAACGAGAGAAACGGAGGCTGGAGGATCTAAGAAGATCAGAAGAGGATGAACAACAAAAGGCAGAGAATGATCGCATGTTGGAGAAGATGAGGAAGGAAATGGAAAACCAAAATTCTACATTTCTCAAGCAGCAAGCTGAAAAAGACGAGGAGGACCGGAGGAGAGCAGAAAGAGAAAAAATCGAGAGGGAACGTTTTGAACGTGAACAAATGGAAGCAATGGAAAAACTAAAAATCAGACAACAAGAAGAGATTAAAAAGAGAGACGAGGAGGAACAAAAGAGAAGAAAAGAACAAGAAGAAGAACAGGAGAACTGGAGGAGGAAAATGAAGGAGGCAGAAAATGATAAAAAGGAGATAAAAGACGATATTGAGAGAAAATGGAGAGAACGAGAAATGGAATGGAAGAAGAAGTTGAGAGAAAGAGAAGAAGAACACAAGAAAACAAAAGAGAAACATGATAAAGAAGTAAAAGAACAGGAAGAAAAACAAGAACAAATGAAAAGAAACTTTGAGAAGGAAAGAGAAGATGAAAGACATAAAAGAGAAGAGGAAAGAGAACAGTGGAAAGAAACTGAAAGAAGAGAAAGAGAGCAGAGAGAGCGAGAGTATGAGGAATACATAATAAAAATAAAGAAAGAGTATGAGGAACGAGAAAGAATTAGAAAAGAAGAGTGGGAGAGAAGAACCAGTGAGGACAATATAAGAAGAGAAGAAGACAGGCAGAGGATAAAGAGAGTAAAAGAGGAAATTGAAAGAGAGACATGGGAAGAGATCAAGAAAAGAGAGAAGAAAGACAGAGACAAAAGAGAGAAAGAAGAACAAGAGCGTGAGGAAATGAAAAAGAACTACGAGAAGAAAGAGCTGGACATGAAGAGCAAATATGAAGATGTGGCTAGAAGACAAGCTGAGCAATTGAGTGATGTTAAAGCTCAGTTTGAAAAATACGCAGAGGAACTGATGGCCAAGTACCAGAAAGATTACTATGATCTGTACCGCGGTTCACGGCAGGATTATGATGAGCTCAAACAGAGCAAGGAGGAAACAGAGCGTGAATTACATAAGAAGATAGATGAGCTTAAAAAAAGGAAATGTACTATTCTCTAAGTACTTCTAAAGTACGTCTTCTGTTTATTATTGTCTTGATATTTACAGTTCAACAATCCAAGGTTGGTTAGTCAGAGAACATACACTGCCTTGCCAAAAAAAAGGTCACACACTCTAATATTTGGTTGGAGCTTTGATTACGGCACACATTCACTGTGGCATCGTTTCCACAAGCTTTTGCAATGTCACAACATTTATTTCTGTCCAGAGTTGCATTAATCTTGCAACAAGATCTTGTACTGATGATGGGAGATTTGGAACACTGCACAAAGTCTTCTCCAGCACATCCCAAAGATTCTCAATGGTGTTCAGGTCTGAACTCTGTGGTGGCCAATCCATGTGTGAGAATGATGTCTCATGCTCCCTGAAGCACTCTTTCACAATCTGAGCCTGATGAATCCTGGCATTGTCATCTTGGAATACGCACGTGCCATCAGGGAAGAAAAAATCCATTGATGGAATAACCTGGTGGTTCAGTATATTCAGGTAGTCAGCTGACCTCATTCTTTGGGCACATAACGTTGCTGAACCTAGACCCTGACCACCCGCAGCGACCCCAGATCATAGCACTGCCCTCACAGGCTTGTACGGTAGGCACTAGGCATGATGGGTGCATCGCTTCAGCCGCCTCTCTTCTTACCCTGATGCGCCCATCACTCTGGAACACTGTCCTTCCACTTTTTAATAATGCGTTGGACAGTTCTTAACCAGATTTTAGTAGTTTCACCTTCTTCTTAGATGTTTTCTCTGCTTGATGCTTATACTTTGACCCTTCTGAAACAGATGAACATCTTTTCCACGACCACAGGACGTGTCTTTCCACATGGTTGTTTAACAAATGAGAAGCTACTCACTGCATCAGTTACGGTTAAATAACTTGTTGCCAGCTGAAACATAATCATCCATGCAGTAATTATCCAATGGGAGGCTCTTACCTATTTGCTTAGTTAAATCCAGGTGGTGACCTTTTTTTTGGCCAGGCAGTGTATCTTTTGTAGTCAATAAAGGAAAGTAGATCAAAAGTACTAATATAGCAGTGGTTCTCTACACCCATATCTAATCACCTAGTTGATTAAGAACAGCCAGAGAATTAGTATTACATAGAAGTAGACTAAAGGTTTAAACTGATAGAACTATTTTTTTGGTCCCAGGACCAAAAAAATCCCTGTTGAACAAATCGAGGGCAACAGTGACACGGAAAAACTCCCTAAATATTTTTGAGAGGAACCAGGCTCAACAGGCAGTTGTCCATCCTCCTCGGGTAGCCTAAAGCATCATTTATGTTAATTAGAATTGTAATAAATAGTAGTTATACATATGAATAAATAAACTCATTTACAACAAATCTATAGTGAGTCAGAGGCATTAAGAATTTGATAAGTTTGTAATAAATCACTTTTGTCTGTAGTCTGTTGGTGAGTTTTGGACATTGTGGGTTCAGTCACTGCACTTCCCATCACATCCAGGAGTCCAGCAGGAATGGCATTATTGGCAGGGCAACCTTAAACATACCGGCTTCAGCCTTCATCCTCAAGTGGACAAAAAAGATAACATGAATAAAAGTGTTAAAAAGTTAACATGATATGAACAAATGTCAACAGTACAGAGCCGGCCCCCCACGTCCAGTATAATTATTACAGCCTAACTGAAAAAGAGAACTTCCTGGTTTGTAATGACTCGGTCGAAACATACTTATTTACCTAGATGTTTAGATTAATCACCTAATCTTTAACAGAGGCTGGGAGATTATTCCAAAGTTGTGGGGCTGTAGATAAGAACACTCATCTGTCAGCAGTACATTTTTCATTTTAACATTAACCCTGTCAATGTAATAGCTGTAAGAACAAGGAACAGAACTATGGGTCTCTCTTTATACTGCTCTAGTCACATCACATTGGGTGTTGGACTTTGGAATCTCCATTCTGTGCTAACTGTTGTTTCTTATCTGCTTACAACAGCTTATTGACAGATATGTTGCTTATCTCTGTACTTGAGACTCTCAGCCACATCTGAAGCAGCCACATAAAGATTTAACAGCTAGAAGTATTTAATGCACAAGCAGCAACATACTAATATTCAGGTGATATTAAACATAATGTATTTTTCCATAACAACCCTCTGAAGTGAATTTTGAAAAGGTGATACAGATGGTACTGACATGTCATTTTCATTATCATGGGTTCTGCCCCAATCCTCTTCGCCCCCCTCTTCTTCACTTATGGATTGGGACACCTCTCCCTCTAGCTGCCTGCTGAAGAGGATAGCCTGGTCAAATGATGCTTGTGCTATGTATTATGAAGTAAGCATCTTTTGAGGGAGTCATTGTGTTTCCATCAGGTCTTTTTCCAAGTATAAAGCTGCTGGTTAGTGAGAAATTGTCACAACTAACAATCATTTTGTTGAGTAAAACTCCTCTCACAATGTGAGCACTTACAGTATATGGCTTCTCACCAGTGTGAATGTGCTGGTGATTTTGGAGATGGCTCTGTTGATAAAAAAAACTCTTTCCACAGTGAGAGCAGTGATACGGTTTATCTCCTGTGTGAACGCGCTGATGTCTCTTGAGAGCACTCTGACAAGTTAAGCCCCTTCCACAATCTACGCAGAGGTGTTCTTTCTGACAGTACCAGAGGATGTTTGCTGATTGGAAGTTCTACTGGGCATCAGATGAACATTGTTATCTTTAGATTTCACCAGGGTCTCATATTTGTTAAAGTGGTGTCTCTTGATGAGCTGGTGGATCTGATTATCTGTTGTGCATTAATAAATGGACACCAAGAGCAGGAGAAGGTGGAGGAGGTCATTTCTGGAGCAGAAGAATGAAAGTGTGATTTACTACAAATGATAAATAAACCAACATTGTAGAGAAGAGTGAAAAGTTACTCCACTTCTCACCCAGACTGAGGTCTTATGTCAAAGTATTGAATTGAAATACATCCTGATTTACTGATTATCTCTTCACATGAACTTCACACTAACTGACTGATATCTCAGACTATGAAAGGCCAGAAAGGCAGAGTCTTTGTTAACACGTGTGTGAGAAAATAATTGAAACATTTAAAAACTATGTTGAAAGGGATTTTCCAAGGGATCTATCTACAGTGCATAATGTCATTAAATGATTCAAGAAGTCTGGAGGAATTTCAGTGTGTAAAGGGCAAGGGTGCAAGCCTGAACAAGGTTCACCGCAGTAATGATGGATGTATCAGGGCAGCTGATGTGAATATCAAAAGGACATGTGTAACATGACCGGTAGCTTGGTTGGTGATGTTGTGTTTGTCCCTTTTTATATGGATTCACTTTTAATCCTTCACAAACACAATAAATAATAATAAACATGGACAGGGAGATAGCGCTGCTGCTGCTGCTGTTGTTTTACTGAATCACTTTCACATGTGAACATTCAACTCTGTCAATCAATCTACAGGTTTGGCAATTACTTCCAAAGTAAGTCTGGGGAGGAGGATACCTCAGTGAGCTTGAGAGCACCTGAACTTAACTGATGAGCCTTTTTGTTTGGAAGTGTTCAGTAAAAACCAAAATATTCAGAATGTTCCAAACAGGTAAACACAAAGTTAAAAGTAAAGCAGTAAAGTTGTTGACACCAAGTGACCATAAAAACGGTAAGTTTAAAACAGTGTTGCCAACTCCTTAGTAAGGAAAGTAGCTATTGGCTGTCCTAAAAGTCGCTAGAAGTACATGCAAATGAAATAAGTTTCATTTGCATGTAATTGACGCTGTAGAAGAGAGAAATAACATCGTGGGAGAGACAAAAAGTTAGTAAAAACACCCTAAATATGTTTAGAACTACAAATGAACTGTCTTCTGTTGATTTGTGGTTTGTTTTTCTTTTTTAAGACAACCCTGAGCCACTCTGGGCAGGGTTGCCAGATTGCGATAGTAATTTTCAGCCAAAATGCATGAAAAAAACGCCCAAAACACAGGATAAGCAGATGATGTTCTTAATTAATATCTTAAAATGTACAGATCAGTAATTATACATTATAAAGGACAAATTATTTTTGCTTGCATGTATTTGAAGTAGCCTGCCAAGTTTGTAAAATGCATTATTTATTATAGGACACACAAACCTTTGCAAGTAAATAAAAATAAACTTATAAGCAGTTTATAGCACTTATTTTTATAAGTTTACCCTCTCGTACATATGAGAGGTTGTATTTACGAGACATGCTTACCTTCGTATTCAACTCCAATCACTTGTCTAACATATGAATCAGTGTATTGATGGGCGTGGCAACAGTGTCTTGGACTGGAAAGAATAACCTGTCAATCAAACTTTTGACAACGGGTTGGATGTGGTGGGAAAAGGTGGGCCTATTTATATTCCACCTGCTTTAGCAATAGCTTTTTTTATTTATATTTTAAGCTGCCAAAATGATACAAACCAGCCCAAATTTTGTCCACCTGCCAAAGTGTTTTTCCCTGCCAATTTCCAACAAAATTGCTCATTTTGGTGGAAAACCGCCCAATCTGGCAACACGGACTGTGATACTAACCACCCGTGAGTGCTTTGGGACGGGGGAGGGGCTGACGGCAGGACCAGATGCTCACTGAGGACAGTAACTTCAGAACAATATGTGTTTTCACGTTCGAGTTGGCAAAAGTCACCAATCACACCAGAAAAAGTCGCTAGATTTGTCGCTAGTCGCTTTTTTGAAAAAAAAAAAAAAAAAAAAAGTCTGATTTAAAAGAATGCACCATTCAGTAGATAATAGAGACAGAAATCTCACATAAAACCTTTTCTATGAATAAGAAAATCAGATCTCACAGTAGAATGATGAGCAGTTACAGCATACTCACAAAATAAACTCTAATCTTATTCCACTCAAATCCTCTTCTACACCAATATAAATAAATAAATAAAATACTGCTAATAGAGGACGAGCTGAATGGATGATGTTTGGTGTAATTCTATAAGAGGACAGTAGATAGAGCTGTTATATTATGAAAGTTCCATCTTGATTAAAGTTGAGTTCAGATAAACTCACTTTTGATTTGGACTGGAACGAAATGGCGTCGAATAACGGTAAGAGCCAAATGACCTTCATTAATAATGAAATGTGTTCATCCGCGTTCTATCTGTTAAATGTGTTTATTTATAAGATAGAACTAAACTGTGTGTAAATGTGTAACGAGTCTCTAAACCTGAAATAGAAACAGGATCATATAACACAGGGTTTTACACTGCTACTGTCATTTTACACCATTTCTCCATGTAAACAACACATGAGTCAGTGAAACAGTAAAAATCATTTTATTTATTTTATTTCTTAAATATTTATGTTTATAACCTCCACTGTAAAATATTGCTTACACTGTAAAAATGCTGGGTTATTTGGCAACCCGGTGTTGTGCCGAATTCCCACGTCCCCGGCTCCCATGTAAACATACCTTTACACTGACAATTTATGTTAATTTTGTGTGTGTATATAACGCTTTATATTTATTAATTTTGTACTGCAGAGTCTGAATCACATCTCATTTATTTATCTAGTATTTATCACCTGGTCGCCCGCAGGGCATGTTCCAAAATAGCACTAGTGACTATAGAGCTCCGTCTAAAAATTTTATTTGTGTTGCTGTTCTTTTAAAATTTATAACACTTGCTTGATGTAGATTTGAAAATGACAATAGTGAATATAACATTTAAAAAACAAAAATGTTTGATGTTTATTTGAGCTCTGATCTCGGAGTGCGGAGTTTTAAAACGTGCGCTTAACGCTGAGATAAGCGAGCCACGCATGCGCAGCCGCATCGGCGCGAGACGCGGGTTTTATGTAGTTTTTACTCTATGAAAGGCGCTTTTCAAATAAAATATTATTATTATTATTATTATTATTTACAGAAAGGTTATAATGAAACCGCTGATCAAGCTCTCACTTCAGCTAAGGCGTTAGGGACCGTCATCAAACTAACAGAAAAACGTAGGAGACATTTACTCTGCACTCATTACAGAGAAATAAATCCATTCAAGTCTTGTAATGATTTGATGGATTAATGTCAAACTATTTTTATACAAACACATTAAAACCTACAAACCTTATTTTTTAAAAATAACCTTTGTATTTATTTTCCATTAATTTTACTTTAAAAAGTATCAAAGTATGAAAAAATTGGTCACAAATTTATAATGGAGATGAATAAATCTATAAAGATCTCAATTTTTTTTTAGCATTTTTATATACAATCAATCTTCCTCACCTACTACAAACCTTGTTTTTAAATAAATTATTTTATTTATTTTAAAATAATTTAATTGTGCAAATAAATAAATCTATTAAAATCTTGTATCATTTCATGAATTAATGTCAAACTGTTTTCATATATTACCTCCTACAAACCTTGTTTAAAAAAATTCTTTTATTTATTTTATATTAAAATATAATAAAGATCAGTAAATTCATAATAAGTGTGATGATCATTTGTAAAAAATGTGATTTTGATCAAAATGCTACATATGTACTCACTCGTACAAAACTGTCAAGAAATATATTTACAAAAATATTAAAGATGTGATAGCTCTGACAGATTTAGATTAATAGAGATAAATACTGTTACATGTTGAAATTTATGTTTTCTACCATGGTAAATAGTTGTTAATAATTATTCTGAGGAATCATTAACATTATCATATGATCAGACAGTCTCTTCATATATATGAATATTGATATTGATAATAATAATAATAATAATAATAATAATAATATCATTAAAGGTGAACCGTGCAACTTTGTTATTCAGAAAGTTTGTATCACCAAGTAGCCCTTCGTATTATTCAGTAGCCTTGAAGTAGCTCTCGGTCTCGAAAAGGTTGGTGACCCCTGAAGTAGAGGGAATCATGATTGGGTATTAAAGGATTACCCTCCAAAGTCTTGATTGTGAAAAGATGGATTGTGGCTCACCACTGTGTTCCAAACGTCATGAGAGAACTGTCAGTCAGCTCAGAAAGAACATTTCTCAGATAATGTACTGTATACTGTACCTAATGTTGTGTAAAGATTTAGGAAATCTGAACATTATGTTCTCTGTGATAAAGATGAAAAAGGTGGGAGGTACAAAAGCCAACGTCTGTCATGGAGGTGCATCAGTGCTCATGAGTGACGCATATGTGTGTAAGGTTCCATTGACACAGAGGTGTATATTGGAATTTTAGAGAGACACATGCAGCCATCCCTTCCTGAGAAGTTCATGGTTGTTTCAGAAAGATGAGGGGCAGTGATAGCTCAGTGGTTAAGGTACTGGACTAGTAAACAGAAGGTTGCCGGTTCAAGCCCCGCCACCACCAAGTTGCCACTGTTGGGTCCCTGAGCAAAGCCCTTAACCCTCAATTGCTCATTGTGTAAGTCGCTTTGGATAACAGTGTCTGCTAAATGCTGAAAATGAAAATGAAATGATGCCAGGCCAAATTCTGTACCTGCTACAAGTGTGTTGCTTTAATGACACTGAGTGTGTGCTTGACTGGCCTGCCTGCAGTCCAGATCTGTCTCCTATTAAGAATGTTCTCATGGAAAGGAGAATCAGACGATGGCGACCACAGACTGTTGAGCAGCTGAAGTCTTGTATCAAGCAAGTATGAAGAAAAATTCCCCTTGCAAAAGTGGAACAATTAGCGTCTTCAGTTCCCAAAGAATTAAAAACTCTAATTTACAGGAAAGCTGAGTGAACACAAGTGTAAATATGTCTCTGTACCAACATATTTACAAAATACAATTAAGTTGATCAAGAAAATGTCTTTGTACTTAAGCCAGTTAACCAGACTCAAGTGAATTAACAAACTAACAAATTTCTCTTTTTATTGCATTATACAAACTGTCTCAAATTTACTGGAAATGGGTATTGGGTATAATTTGTATTTTTGCTGCAAAGGTTGTTTACTGCTTTTGACTTCAAAAATCCAATATGTTATTTGTCCCGGGTGCCTACTGTATGGGTTAGAGGCATATGGCTCATGCTTATTAATTAGTAAATGAAGTATTTGTGAATGTCAGTGTTTTCTAAACCTTTAAATTAATGATGAAATATTCTTACTCTTGTAGAGCCTAAACTAAGGACTGTGTTGTTGGAGAAGACTCTACACAACACCAGCACAGTTCAAAATTTAATCCAAGCCAACTTGCAGACCAAAGTTCCTTCATGTTCAGTAGATCAGTACAGTGCAAGTGCTAAAGGAACGGTGGAAGGAGGACGATTTACCTGCATCGACCCACCTCTTCTCTATGATCCAGACCTTTCTCAAGAGGAAGTGATTCAGAGAGTGGAAGAGTGTCTGTCTCGTTCTCATCCAGGACCTCATGTGTTTTTAATTCTGGTACAATCAAACAGCTTTACAGAGGAGGAACGAATGCGCCTGATCTCCATACTGAACTACTTCAGTGACAAAGCTCTACACTATTCCATTCTGATCAAAACAGACATTAGAGATTTTAGTTTTAAGGGAATGTCTGGTGCTTTTCAGAAGCTAAAGGAAAACTGTCCTATGAAGTATCACAAACTTAAAGAGTTACAGAAGAATAATAAAAATGTTTGCCGGCTTTTTGAGGACATCGAAATAATGGTTAAAAAGAATGGAGGCCATCTCACGTGTGAAAGCTCTACAAATGTGAGGAACATTTTGTTCCCTATAGATGAGGGATCCACAACACAAAAAAGGGAGACTACACAAACTTTAGTGGAACAGGTTAAAGAAAAGGGTAAGTAATTCTTAATTCACACAGGGACAACATGGTGGCACAGCAGTGTTCCTCACAGTTCCAGCATCCTATTCAAACCTTACCTTCAGTTGCTGAGTGTATTGAAATGGACACTAATAATCTGACTAAGTAAAATTCTGGTTGTAATCTGATTATTCAAATGGCCATGTGGACAACACTCTTTGATTACCCCAGTCTGATTACAGATATTTTAGTTTAATTCAAATAATAATAATGAGTTAACTGTCAGGATTTCTGCCCAGAGCGGTATGGTGATGCTCTTGGGTTTACTTTCCTCATGAAGCTGTCTAGTTTGCATGTTTTCCCTGTATCTGTGAGGGTTTCCTCTGGGAGCTCTGCAAGTCCAAAGACATGCAGTTAGGATAACTGGAGCTTTTAAAACCTAAACAGTGATTACTAAGCACCATTTTAATTCCTCATTTATTTTACTCATCTATGTTTAGTTATATATTTAAATAACATAATTATAAGCTAAGGGGCTGACTGGATGAATCCTTTCTAATCACCGTAGTTGTTGGTATTGGATTTATTGTTTTACAACTGTATCTTTAATAATAGCCAGTGTGGCTAGTATTAGTACTTTCGTGGTCAGTAAATTAATGCCCACAATCTGAATTGCCAATCTTAGTGATTAACAATGAGATGCATGTTTATTTGACTTCAACTTGAAATTTTTACAACCCCAAATCAGAAAAAGTTGGGACAGTGTGGAAAATGCAAATAAAATAAAAACACTGAGTTTCTTACATTTACTTATCTGCTCAACTTCATTTCATTTATTAATAAACATCCATTCCTACATTTCAGGCCTCCAAGACATTCAAGTTGTGGGGCAATTGAGGGCTGGTAATGAGGTGAGAAAAACTAAATAACAATGTGATTTCAAACAAGTAACATGAACAGGTGATTGTAATCATGGTTTGGTACAAAAGCAGCATCCAGGAAAGGCTGAGAGTCTCTGATGGGTAAAGATGATCAGAGGATCCAGTTTGTCCACAAATGTGTGAGAAAATGATTGAAATGTTTAAAAACAATGAACCTCAAAGGAAGATTGGAAGGGATTTGCATGTTCTCCCTCTACAGTGCAGAACATCATTAAACCATTCAAGGAATCAGGAGGAATTTCAGTGAGTAAAGGCCAAAGGCTCAAGCTTAATCTGAACACCTCTGATGTGACAGCGCTGTATCAAGAACCTCCACTCAACACTAGCTGATATAACCACATGGGTGAGGGATTAGTTTGTCAAACCAGGGTCTCTCATGGTATGGGGGTGTGTCAGTGCCCTTGGCAAAGGTCATTTACACTTCTATGATGGCAGCATTGTCAACAAGACGATGCAAAGCCACTTGGTCTCCTCTGTGCCAAAACATCTTTTAAGTAGTGAAAAGGCATAGCAACATTTCAAAGTGGAAAATGCTTTACTGTCCCAACTTTTTTTGGAATGTGTTGCAGGTCTGAAATGCAGGAATGGATGTTTATTAATAAATGAAATTAAGTTGAGCAGACAAAACATGAAATATCTCAGCTTCATCCTGTCTGACATCAAATAAAAGTCAAAGTCAATGTAAGAAACTTTTTTTTATTATTATTATTTGCATTTTCCACCCTGTCCCAACTTTTTCTGATTTGGGGTAGTAATACTAATATCTAAATATTTTTTATTTCTGTAATAAATTTAAAGGTATTGCATTAGTGATACCAAAATGGCCAAGAAGAAACAAAGACGAAGGTATGAAAAGTAAGTGTTCAGCATGTTACGTTAATAAAACCAACAAATTCCTGTTATATTACTGTTGTTCTTACACTTTGTCTCTGTTTGCTTTGTAAAAGTTTATTTAGCTTGTGTAAATGACTACTTGAGCAGTAACTTGGCTAAATACAACAGAACAACCCCAATCTTTCTGTAAACAGTTACTTATTGAAGCATGTGCTGTAGATTATTAAGCAAATGTAAAATTACTTATTTTTAATATTTAATTTTGCAATTTTACCACTTTTATTCTGTTACTTCAGCACCAGAAGGAGTCTCTACATTACCAATGTTGAACTTGGTGCTGTGTGGAAGTGATGAACTCAAATCTTCAATATCAGATCTCATTCTGAAGAAGACAGAACTGATATCAGATCTCAGATCAGAGTGTTTAATGAGGAAGGGTGTGGTGAGTGGATACCAGGTCACACTGGTAGAGACTCCAGCTCTTTATGACACTCTGCACTCAGAAGAGGAAGTGATGCGAGAGACTCTTCAGTGTGTATCTCTTTGTAATCCTGGAGTTCATGCTTTCATCATCATCATACCTGTTGGTCCACTTCAGGATGAAGATAAAGCAGAAATCAAGATGATCCAGAGGATCTTCAGCTCCAGAATGAATGACCACACCATTGTCCTCTTTAGCAACAGTAACATTGATGAAACTGCAGCAATAAACTTTATTAAACAAAGTTCAGAAACAGAAGAACTTCTCAGCATGTGCAGTGGTAGATACATCATGTTACAGAAACCAGAAAGGGAAAGAATCAAGCAGGTACCAGCTCTGTTGGATCAAGTAAAGAAGATGGAGACTACCAACCACTTTTATTCTCTCCTGATGTACGTTGAAGCACAAAAAGATGATGTTAAACAAGAACTGGGGAAAAAACTGGCTGAACAGGAGGAGAGAATCAAGCAGCTAGAGAAACGTCTACAGCAGACATGTGAGTAGTGTCACTAGTGTCTCTAGACATTGTTAGAAATTCGGCATACAGGAGTCAGGAGCCCAGGTCTTCAGGGTAGAGTAGTTTATTAACACATACAGATGTATGGGCACAGCTTGGAAGACCAACAGAATCTAACTAGACATATTTTTGGGGAGACTTTATCTACACAAGAAATGAGGGGAGGAATTAAGGAAAAGAGGAGGAGATTAAGGGGGAAATGGAATTGGAATAGAGGGGGAGACTAGAACAAGATTGGGGAGGTGTGATGAAAGGGTGTTGGTTTTATAGTGGGTAATACAGGATACAAGATGGGGAATTGGAATACAAATGTCCTTTCAATATACATAAAGGTGTGAGGAGAGGATTTAGGAGTTTGTAGGAGACGGGAAAAGGGAGTAGGTGAGGGGTGAATCTCTCAACATTGAGAACACAAGTGTAACGTATAGGGCTAGACGAGACGAGGGGGCGGACACAAATAAGCAAATATTTATTTACAAGAAAACACAAGACAGAGATACACAAGATAATACACAACATAAACACACAACCTATGCTGAATGCTAATGCTAAACTAAACGCATGAAACATGAACCTAGCTAAACCTAAACCCTAAGCTAAGCTAACAGGCTAGCACTAAACAGGACTTTAAAACATGGAAAAGAACAAAGCTGAACATGAACTAGACTAACAAACAAGAACAAGACAAAACAAGGCAGACAATAGCTACCAGACAGACGGGAGCTAAGCGGAACAAACAGTAGCTAACGTGAACTAACAAACTAAGAGAAACCAAACAAATAAACCAAACCAAATTCAAAAGATAGCAAACTAAGTATGGTAAGCTGGCAAACAAAATTTGGAAAAACCAAATCTTCAATGAATCAGTCACAGTTGCTTCCTTAAATGCTGCAGTGGACCAATCATCACGAAGGGCATGGGCCTGACATTTGAAACCTTCAAACATGTGCTCCTGGAGAGGTGGGTGTGGCAGGTGCACCAGGAGCACATAGAGGCTGGAATCGTGACAGTACTCCCCCCCCAAAGGCACGACTACAGACAAACAAAAAAAGGAGGTCCTGGAGCCTGAGGGGCAAATTTGAAGACCCTCATAAAGTCCTGAGGCAGGTATGACCAAAGTGCACAGCCTTGAGTTGCCCTGAGTTCTGGCAAGCCAGTTAAACCGGGTTCATGTTCATGAACACTGGCTGCCGACGTGGAACCTGAAGCGCCATCTGGGAGCACCAACGAGGAGCCTGAAGCACCAACTGGGAGTGCCGACGTGGAACCTGAAGTGCCGTCTGGGAGCGCTTATGAGGAGCCTGGGGCACCGTCTGGGGGTGCCTATGAGGAACCTGAAGCACCAACCAGGGGTCTGTTGTGAGACCTGAAGTGCCGTCTAGGGGCACCGACAAGAGACCTGGAGCGCCATCTGGGGGCGTCGTCAAGAGACCTAAGAGCACCTTCTGGGGGTGCTGACGTGAGACTTGGAGTGCCGCCTGAGGGTGCCAACGTAAGACCTGGAGCACCATCTGGTGTTGCCGACAAGAGACCTGGAACACCATCTGGTGATGCTGACAAGAGACCTGGAGTCCCGTCTGGTGACACTGACAAGAGACCTGGAACATCGTCTGGTGGTGCCGACAAGAGACCTGGAGCACCGTCTGGTGATGCTGACAAGAGACCTGAAGCGCCACTGGAGGCACCGACATGAAACCTGGAGTGCGAACTGGGAGCGCTGACATGAAAACTGGAGCCAGCTGCATGGAGCCTGGCGAGGTGTCAGGAGTCAGCTGCATGGACCCTGGCAAAGTGTCAGGAGTTAGCTGCTTGGAACCTGGAGCTTTGACTTGTGACTGCAGCATAGCACAGGGAGAGCCGTCTGGAATAGATGGTGGCTTGAACCCTGTTGAGGCGTCTGCAGTCTCTAACCAATGACATGGAGCTCTGTCTGATGTTGGTGACACAGCACAGGGAGAGCCATCTGGAGTAGACAGTGGCTTGAACCCTGCAGTCTGCAACATGGAACCTGGAGCTTTGACTGATGACTGCAGCTTAGCTTAGGGAGAGCCATCTGGAGTGAAAGGGGTACTCAATCCCTGTTGAGTTGCATGTAGTCAGCAAAGGGTTTCTTAAGTGACCAACCAGAACTAGTGAAAACTCTTTGACTCTGACTGGATGGCTGGAGGATCAGAGACTACATACAAACTATTTTTGGAACCATGATCTGCAGACAGAAACAGACGAACATGGAACAGGATTCACAGACTGCAATACGGATACATGACTAGACAAACCAGAACTCATGTAACCTGGCAAAGAGACAGGACGTACTTGAACGGACGGACAAGGACAAGACATGACAGACTGACTGACAGAACAAGCTTGACTAGACAAACCAGGACTTTTGGTACCTGACGAAGAGACATGACAGACTTGGTCAGATGGGCAATACATGACAGACTGTAACACGGGATCGTCATGACTAGACAAACCAGAACTCATTAACCTGACGAAGACACAGGACGGATTGGACGGACAGACAAGACATGACAGACTGGCTGACAGAATTAGCAGGGCTTGAAAAATTCACGGGCCGGACCTGGCATGGCGAAACTAGAACCGACAGACATTAAGAAACAAGTTCAGCTGGTAGGGGCTGGGAACGAACTTTAACAGATGAAAACATGGATGAGAGCAGGCAGGAATGCCTAAGGACCCCTGGAGCCTATGGGGTCGAAACAAGGAACAGGACAAAATAAAAAATTCTGGCTGGATCCTAAAGTGGACATGGGACAGCCAAGAACATCTGGAGTGGGCACTGGCACCTGGACCACATCGGCAGTGGGCACTGGAGAGTCATGAGCATACCCAGTGGGCACTGGCACCTGGACCACATCGGCAGTGGGCACTGGATAGTCAGGAGCTGGATGCCAGGTATCTGCTCCAGTGGGTAGTTTGCTATGTTGAACGTTTCCACTGGGCACGGGAGGTTGGGCAGAACCCAAAACTATAGGGTTTTTCTCCCAGACAATTGGCTCTCATGAGGCCCTCAAACACTAACCAACTTGAGCTTGACTCCCGTCAGACCATAGCTGCCTAGCCCATTCACAAGCAGCACCCTCTCAGCTGAGAGGTCATGAACAGTACTTTTTCTTTTTCAGTTGGCTGAGGGTCCAGAAGGTTCTGCAGGTAGAGCTGGCGCTGAAGAAGGACACCTTCAATGCCACTTAAAGCCCTCAATATGGTTTTATCGTCTTGTTCTGATACACGACTTGCCACAATGTTAGTTATTACCAGGGGCTTCTTTTCTACTAGGTAGAGTCATTCTATGCCCAATGGAAATGTGACACAGAGGTTGCATTTCACAGTGGCAGTGTGGAGAAATCCTATTTAACCTTTCTTTAGACGAGGCCATTTTTGTTTGTTTCAAGCTCAAAAGCCTGAGCTCCACCCAAAATCCCACCACTCAGCAAATTAAAATAAAATTTACATAGTTTAGTGCTTTAGCCAATGTAAAAATAAGCTTATACCAGAGGAATTGAAAATATGTCTCTTTACTTAATAAAATATTAAATTAATGTAATTTTAATTTAATACATTTTATTTTTTAGGTGCTGAGGGTGAATCACCCGATTCTGGGAGTCTGAGAATTGTACTTGTTGGAAAAACAGGAAATGGAAAAAGTGCAACAGGAAACACCATCCTTGGAAGAAAAGACTTTCAGTGTAGTGCCAGCCTGACCTCTGTGACAACAATTTGCCAGAAGGGATTTGGAGAAGTTGAGGGCAAATCCATTGCTGTTGTTGATACTCCAGGACTGTTAGACACCACATTGTCAAATAAAGAAGCAATTGAAGAAATAGTGAAATGTATCTCACTCTCTACTCCTGGACCTCACGCCTTTATCATTGTGTTAAGTGTAGGAAGAATCACACATGAAGAACTGGAGACCCTGAGTCTGATCAAGAAAATGTTTGGTACTGAGGCTGCAAAGTACACCATAGTGCTGTTTACACGTGGAGATGATCTGGAAGATCAGACTTTGGAGGAATATATAAAAAACAGTGGTCATAGAAACGTGGATAAACTAATCAGGGACTGTGGTGGAAGAGTTCACATGTTCAATAATAAAGAAAAGAACGATCGTACACAAGTCTGTGATCTTATCAGAATGATAGAAGAAATGATAAAGTCTGACAGAAACAATTACTTTACAAACGAGATGTTTGAGGTGGCAGAAAATTCCATCCAGCAGAAACAACAAGAAATACTGAAAGAGAAGGAGGAACAGATGCAGGCTGAAAAAGAGGCTCTGAAATACAAATATGAAGAAGAGCTGGAGAAGATCAGGAAGAGTATGGAGAAAGAGAAAGAAAAGTTGGAACAGGAGAGATGTGAAAGAGAAAAAGTGTTTAAGGAACGGGAGGAAGCTCTGAGACGAGAGAAAGAGAAAAGAGAAGAAGAAGAAAAGGAGAAACGAAGGCTGGAGGACCTAAGAAGATCAGAAGAGGATGAACGACAAAAGACAGAGAATGATCGCATGTTGGAGGAGATGAGGAAGGAAATGGAAAACCAAAATGCTACATTTCTCAAGCAGCAAGCTGAAAAAGACGAGGAGGACCAGAGGAGAGCAGAAAGAGAAAAAATCGAGAGGGAACGTTTTGAACATGAACAAAAAGAAGCAATGGAAAAACTAAAAATCAGACAACAAGAAGAGATTAAAAAGAGAGACGAGGAAGAACAAAAGAGAAGAAAAGAACAAGAAGAAGAACAGGAGAACTGGAGGAGGAAAATGATGGAGGCAGAAAATGATAAAAAGGAGATAAAAGATGCTATTCAGAGAAAACTGAGAGAACGAGAAATGGAATGGGAGGAGAGGATGAGAGCAAGAGAAGAAGAACACAAGAGAACAAAAGAGAAACATGATAAAGAAGTAAAAGAACAAGAAGAAAAACAAGAACAAATAAGAAGAAGCTTTGAGAAGGAAAGAGAAGATGAAAGACGTAAAAGAGAAGAGGAAAGAAAACAGTGGAAAGAAGCAGAAAGAAGAGAAAGAGAGCAGAGAGAGCAAGAGTATGAGGAATACATAATAAAAATAAAGAAAGAGTATGAAGAACGAGAAAGAATTAGAAAAGAAGAGTGGGAGAGAAGAACCAGTGAGGACAATGAGAGAAGAGAAGAAGACAAGCAGTCGATAAAGACACTAAAAGAGAGAGAAAGACAGGAAGAGATCAAGAGAAGAGAGAAAGAAGACCGAGACAGAAGAGAGAAAGAAGAACGAGAGCGTGAGGAAATGAAAAAGAACTACGAGAAGAAAGAGCTGGACATGAAGAGCAAGTATGATGATGTGGCTAGAAGACAAGCTGAACAATTTAATGATGTTAAAGCTCAGCTGGAAAAACGCATAGAGGAGCTGATTGCCAAACACCAGAAGGATTCCGAACTTCTCACTGAGCTGTACCGCGGTACACAGAAGGAATATGCTGAGCTTAAACAAAGCAAGGAGGAAACAGAGCGTGAATTACGTAAGGAGATAAATGAGCTTAAAGAAAACACATGTAATATCCTATAAAAACTACTGCTTTTGTATGTTTATTATTATCTTGATATTTACATTTTGTAAATAATATAAATAGCCAAAAAGTATGTGGACACCTGAGCAAGATTATCTTCTTTAGCCTTCCATTACAAATCATTCATTTAACCTTTATTCATACAATGAAAGATTTACGCCCATCTGCAGAAATCCAGTAGCCTATCAGGAGAGACAGTCTATAAATATCTACTGGAGGACACTTATTAATCAGTATTAAAATCTGCTCAGTTTGAGTCAGTTTGATCTGTAACACTGACAGTAAGTTAAATTAACTGTTTAGCTTCATTATGAGCTCTAGTCGCTTTAAAATACACTTGAAATTTATAATTTCACTCGTTCATTCAAGCACACTGAATGAATATTTATGTAGTAAATTCTTTGCAAGTATAATTACAGCATCATGTGAAATCCATTAATTACATGCAAAGTAAAAATACAGACTATAGTATTAAAAAGTACCTGAATATGTTCTTTAATATGATTCATTTATTTTCCATACACTCTAGAAAGTAATTCAGATGGCCTTTAGCCAGTACTTAAATATATGCACTGCTGTATGATAAAAAATCAAGTTACATTATATTACACAATTTTTTACTTGCAGTTGTTATTTTATTCTGTTCTGATAACGCACAAATTATAAGTGTTGTTTCAACACACTATAATGAATCACCTGAACTTAAGATATTTGGTTAAACAATAAAGAACAAAATTTAGCTTCTATCAACTTAAAATACATACACTGTATGACTTAATTTTCTCATTAGTTTGAATTCGCCCCGCCCACACGGACAGAAACGGTCTGTGTTCTCAACGCGAGCTTTCTTCATTGTGGAGTGAGTTTTTTACAAGCAAGGTGAGCGTTCTAACCATTACAAACATTTTTTACCTTTATATCTAGAGATTTCACTTTTGTGATTTGAATAATTTGCCCGCTTTGCAGTTGAAGGTCGGCAGGCACAAACTACAAGAGTGAGAGAGCGGGAAAGAGAGAGTTTGAGTGCTATGCAAATTAGCTAGCTAGCTAGCCAGCTTTTCTTCAGCCTGGCATAGACCGACACACCATTTGGTGTTATAAACTGAGTAAAACTTGACTTTTGCATGGATTAAAATATTTCCATTGACATAACATTTCCCTGGTGAGCTGTTAAAAACTTATTTTTTTGTCTAGTCTATTTTGCGATGTTAGTGTAGCAAAAGTAGCCAACAACTATGCTAAGGTTGGCTAGCTAATTATTACGTGTTCGCATTCTAGGTAAAAAATAAACTAAACAATAAACATTACTCATTTGTTTAATGCATATCATTTTTGGAATTTGTTTTTATTGTTGCCCACTAATGAGATTTGTTAAAAGTAGATGTGTTCTGTAATAAATGATTTTTGGTAATAATTCATGTTTCCATGTTCTTGTATCATTGTTTAAATTGTTTTACATTCAGCAGATTCAGTGCAATGCTAACAAACATTCAAATTAATGTTTAGAGATATTAGGCTACAGGATGTTGGATCAACGTAATTCTACGAGCAGTTGGCATAACTCAAAAAGACTAATGCAAAATGTTGCCTTAATTTTTTTTGTTGACCCAATGTTTTATTTAATATTAACAACTTTTAAGTTAAATGAATATTAAATAAAACATTGGGTCAACAAAAAAAATCAAGGCAACATTTTGCATTAGTCTTTTTGAGTTATGCCAACTGCTCGTAGAATTACGTTGATCCAACACAATATTATAGGTTTGGTGGATTAGCTTTTCATAATTCAGTAAAAAGCAAAAAGCATTTTTAAATAACATCAACTTAAAAATATCTGTTCATGTTGACAGTTATTAAGTTTGTGTAATTTAAAATATTGTGTTGGGTCAACATAATTCTACGAGCAATTGGCATAACTCAAAAAGACTAATGCAAAACGTTGCCTTAATTTTTTTTGTTGACCCAATGTTTTATTTTTTAGAGTGTATTAGAATGAAAGAATAAGTTACTTTATGTTAAAAAAAACATGTTGTTTAACATTCTTTGCAAAAATATACCAAACATCCATTATTAAAACAAGTATTTGAGAAGTACGTATAATTACATTCAATGAAACTTAATTTTAACTAAATGTTTACTTAATGGTAATGTATTTATTAAAAGTATAATTATAAGTATACCTATATAAGGTCGGTATTACGTCATTTTTGATTATAGAGCTTATAAATAAATACATTGATAAATATTTTGCTATGCTCTACAAAGAATCGGGTCTAGAAAGACAGGAAGTGGAAGTATATTTTACTTTAAAGTAAATATATTTGAAGTGTAATTTTAAATATTTTAATCTTCTCCAAGTGCACTTGGAATACTGATTAAATGCTTTATGTTCACTTTGTGTATGTGAAACATGGAGTTAAATACACATGCAGTAGTATACTTAAGCTGAATGAAATATACTTAAAATACTCTCAGTTTAGTACAGTTTAGTACATTTAATACAATTAAAGTCGAGCTTTTGTATTATTTTGTACAATTACAGTATAATAAGTACACTTTAAGTGTATTGATCATTAGTGTGGCAATAATACACTTTAGTGCACTGTAGCATATTAAAGATTAGTAAACTTAATTTTATATTCACCATGGAAGTAATATTATGTTATTTTTAAAGTGCTTTAAGTGAATTACTACAGCAGTTGTTTAACATACTTTGCAAAAATATACTAAACGTACTTGAAAACAAGTAGATGAGAAGTATATTCATGTAAATGACACTTAAATTTACCTACAAGTATACCTCAGGTTAATGTATTTATTAAAAGTATACTTTTTGACAACTTTTGAAAAGTGTGATAAAAGTTAGACATTTGCTAGTTTATTTATAGTATACTTAGACTAATCTTAGTATATTTTAATCACTTAAGTACACTTTTTTTTCACTAGGGTAATGATTCCTCAGAAGGCCCTGCTTGAAAAAACAGCATGTTTTTGCAAATTAAGGCTGGTGAGTGCCTTGCAAATTTCTTTTAGACATTTGTAGGGTGGGAACAATAAAATACTACATGCTGAATTTTGCTTCACAGGACCTTGTGTGTCTACATCCATATCTTATCACTTAGTTGAATAGCCAGAGAATTAGTATTACATAGAAGTAGACTAAAGGCTTAAACTGATAGAACTATTTTTTTTATAAAACAATCTGCATTAAACAATCTTAAATCTTAAAGATTTATTTGCCGACTGTATATGATGTTTATGGTAATAGTCACTGTAAATTGCTGGTATATCAATAAATAAATATATAAACAGAAGTATGTGTGTTTTGTAAGTTGTTTTATATAGAATATATAGAATTGTCTACACATTTATGTCTACTTTTACTTCACCATGAAAAATAAATATAATCTATACATCACAGTGTTTAACTAAAGTGAATTTATTTGTATAGTGCTTTTTACAATAGACCCCGTCTCAATGTAACTTTATAGATTCCATTTATAGATTAAACTCCTGTTGAGCAAAGCCAAGGGCGACAGTGACAAGTAAAACTCCCTACATATTCCTGAGAGGAACCAGACTCAACAGGAACCTCCATCCTCTTAGTGTAGCCTAGAGCATCATTCATGTTAAATAGAATTTGATTAAATAGTAGATATACATACAAATAAATAAAATGATTTCTAACAAAAGTTACAGCAAGTGAGAAGCATAAAGAATTAAATTAGAGTTTGTTATAGTTTGTAGTAAAATAAAGTCTGTTGGTGAGTTCTGGACCATGTCCTATGAATAAGAAAAGTGAAAGCAGATCTCACAGTAGAATGATGAGCAGTTACAGCAAACTCACAAAATAAACTCCAATTTTATTCCACTCAAATCCTCTTCTACACCAACATAAATACTAAATAAATAAAATACTGCTAACAGAGGACGAGCTGAATGGATGATGTTTGGTGTAATTCTATAAGAGGACAGTAGATAGCGCTGTTGTATTATGCAGGTTCCATCTTGATTAAAGTTGAGTTCAGATAAACTCACTTTTGATTTGGACTGGAACGAAATGGCGTCGAATAACGGTAAGATCCAAATGACCTTCATTAATAATGAAATGTGTTCATCCGCGTTCTATCTGTTAAATGTGTTTATTTATAAGATAGAACTAAAGTGTGTGTAAATGTGTAACGAGTCTCTAAACCTGAAATAGAAACAGGATCATATAACACAGGGTTTTACACTGCTACTGTCATTTTACACCATTTCTCCATGTAAACAACACATGAGTCAGTCAAACAGTAAAAATCATTCTATTTACTTTATTTCTTCTTAAATATATATGTTCATAACCAACACTGTAAAATATTGCTTACGCTCTAAAAATGCTGGATTATTTGGCAACCTGGTGCTGGGTAAATATAGGACTGACCACACCCTGGATTATTTACTCCAATACTGATATATAAATAACGATTCTAATACTGCTACTGTTACTACTACTACTGATCATAATAATAATAATAATAAATAATAATAATAATAATAAAAATAATAAATAATAATAATAATAATAATAATAACAGTTTTAATTATTTAGAATAAATATTTATTTTCAGTAACTACTTTATGTCACCTTGAGGTCACAGTTTATATTAGAATGTTTTATATGTGTGGTTTGTGTTTTTGTCTCTATGTACAACCCCAAATCAGAAAAAGTTGGGACAGTATGGAGAATGCAATTAAAATAAAAACGCAGAGTTTCTTACACTGACTTTGACTTTTATTTGATGTCAGACAGGATGAACCTGAGATATTTCATCTTTTATCTGCTCAACATTATTTCATTTATTAATAAGCATCCATTCTTGCATTTCAGCCCTGCAACACATTCCAAAAAAAAGTTGGGACAGGGGCAATTTAGGGCTAGTAAATAATAATGTGATTCCAAACAGGTGATTGTAATCATGGTTTGGTACAAAAGCAGCATCCAGGAAAGGCTGAGAGTCTCTGATGAGTAAAGATGATCAGAGGATCCAGTTTATCCACAAATGTGTGAGAAAATGATTGAAATGTTCAAAAACAATGAACCTCAAAGAAAGATTGGAAGGGATTTGCATGTTCTCCCTCTACAGTGCAGAATATCATTAAACCATTCAAGGAATCCATTCAAGAAGCAGTGTCGACTTCTCTGGACTTCTCTGGACTTCTCTAGACTCTTTTTTGGAAAAAATTTACCCCATGTGCTCCTGACCAAAGATGAAAAGGACCATCCAGACTGTTATCAGCAACAAGTCCAAAAGCCAGAGTGTATCATGGTATGGGGCTGCATGATGGAGCTGGCCTGCCTGCTTATCCACAACCAATTATTTTATATTATATTATTAATTCAGTTCAGATGATATTGTGTGAAATATGTACAGACTGATCCGAGGTGGTAAATAATCATGTAAAGTGTTTTATAAACGTCTCTGTATAACAGGATTTAACTGATTTATTATTAGCTGTAGTATTTTATTAGTATTACTATTAGCTTGATTAGATAGTGTAGAATTCTACTTTATATTTCCTGAGTTAACAGAACCATGTTATCTCTGCTTCTTTTACAGGTTCTTTAAAACCTTTGAGAAGATGGAGTATGCCAGACCCTCTCACTTGTAAGTCATGGCTAAACTATTTTACTTAAAGTTCAGTCCAAAAATGTAATTTGCTGTAAATAAAGTTTAGTTGTTATTACTTTACACAATATGAATTGTATAATATAGAAATGTCTCTCATGGCTTGGATCACCACAGTCTTATACAAGGTGTTTCTCTCAGAACCTACAAGATTATCTTACATAGAATGCTGAGGTTACACCAATGTCTTATTAGATGTATATCAGTAATGTATATCAGAAATAACTATTGGAAAATTAAACATAAAAACACAGCAGTCAGTTTCTTCAAACATGTAATCACGTTACCCTGGTTACTGAACCCAAGGACTGAATCTGGACCAGTTTACCGATCATAAATGTGAATTATATTTTTTTCAGTCTCTGAGCTGAGGATCGTGCTACTGGGTACAAATGTTCATTACACCAACAAATTAGCAAACATCCTCCTGGGAAGAGAAGCGTTTCATCCATTTTTACTAGATCATCACTGTCAGAGAGTTAGTGGACGGGTGGAGGGAAGAACCATCACCATCATCAATGCATCTCACCTATATAATCTGTTGAGACAGATCTTTTTGTCAAAAGGCCTTGAAGAAGCAGCCAGTGAGTCCAGAAAGTTCTCTTCAATAACACTTTATTAAGTGTAAAAATGAACTGTGAAAATATACCAGAGTTAAGCCGATCGGCGTTCCTTTCTCCTGCAATCTGGAAGACCACCAACAAAGAAAAGGCCCCGTGCTTTTGGGCTCATGGCCTTTTAAACTAAACTAAGCTCCTCCTCCTCCACTGCTGGTGGAGCCAATGAAATGTGCTAAAAAGACCCGGACTCCGCCTCCCCCCTTCGGCAGGGAGACAGGGCAGGAGCCATTTTGTACAAAAGACCATGCTGGATACAGGTCGTAAAGCTGGGAAAAGTGTCGTATAATGCCGTAAAACTCCCCGTATTTAGTTTATGCTTAATAATGATGTTTAATAATGATATTAAGTTCCAAAAATCCTAACAAATCCCCCCTTGAAAGCATCTTAATGCTTTCACATTAATTTTTAACTATAGGTTAGTTGTTTCTAGATTCCAGGAGAAAAGGATAGCCGTCAGCAACCCCCAATTTAACCCCTTCTGGCTACATGGCCACTGGGCTGAATTTTTTACAATAAAAGGTATCTAAAAAATAAAAGGCTGCCAGTTAAACTAATGGAACCGTACCTATCGCAACAGCTCCTATCCCCAAACCAAAACAAACAATCAAAAAATAAAAAATGAAATGAAAAAATAGGAAAACTAAATAACGCAATTTAAAATTAGGAAATTAAAAGCGAGAAAAATAAAAACAATGGGTGTGTAGCTTCTACAGGAAGTCCGCTCAGGTTGTCCTCCACCAGACGGAGCTGCAGATATTCAGAAGGGGCCCATAGCCCCTGTCGGTCTTACCTGCTTCCGCAGCGGCACCAACATTTAAACGACGAAGCACAGATAATATCCCTCCTAAAAATAGCAGAGTACCAAACACATATACATTGTAAACAATCCTGAACTAATCCCTTACGTTTTATAGCTAAACTATGTGTGTTGCACTTAACTAGTGTTTTCATAGATGGTCTACGTGTCTGCGAACTGTATGTTTATGTTTTCTCTCTTAGTCTAACTAAATCCTCCTCCATCTTCTTGTTCCGTTCCGTTGGCTCCGCTGGACTCCTCTTCCATACAGTCGGTTTCGTCAGGCTTTCTGCTGTTTTGTCCCCTGTAGGCAGGTCCAGTTAGTGGCGTTTCCGTCCCTTGTAGTTGGTCTTCCAGTCCCCACAGTGTCTGCCTCAGCCAGTCCTTCCAAGTCTCCTTCCTTCATCACGGTGTGTGATCAGTAGTGCTGGTCCTCTCTCCTCATCTTGTCTGGTCGGTTTTATCTTTAATTAAGCAGAGTTAGTGGCACTTATACTGTTCTAAGTGGGTCTTCCGGCCCATCTTCAAGGATATCCTCCTCATCATCATCTACATGATATTTGGACAAATCAGCCAACACCATCTGGATAACTGGTGGATCCTGCCCCCCTCTGCTTCCTCTACACACTACTTCTATCACAAATTTTTCTATTAATACCCTGATGCACGGGATACCACAACAACAACATATCACTAAAATTACCAATCCTACACATACTGACATCAACAAACTCGTAATAATTTCCTTCCATGGCCCAAACATCCCTTCTAGCCACTTAACCCATTCATTGTTTATCCCTGAATTTTCCTTCCATTCTCGTGACAAAGCCCTCAATCCTTCCAAAGCTCGTGTCACACTACCATCGGGTGCAGTATTATTAGGGATGAAGGTGCAACACGATGAACCCACAATCTGGTAAACTCCACCTTTCTCTGCCAACAACATGTCTAACGCCATTCTATTCTGTATGGTCATAAGTGAAGTCTGGTCTAGCTGGTCTCTCAGTCCCTCGATGGCCTGAACACTGAAATTAACAAATCTCTGCTGATTGTAATAGAGATAATTTATCCAGTCTACATTCTTGTTGATAGTTACCCACCAAAATAGTGCACTTTCAAACCCTGCAGCAATCTGGTTCCTAGCCTTAAATTCATCTGGGACCCCCCTTGGGACCCCTATACCATCACTCCACACGGTCTTGTCGAAGGATCCGCCAGGTTTGACCTCTCGGGTGTCTCTTCGATGGCTGTGGTGATTGGTCAGGACGTCCGCGGCATCCTCCACTCCGTGCTGCTTGTAGATTCTGAAAGGCATAATCAAAAAGACCAACGCACACTCCCCAGACCAATTCCCATGCAACCTTCGCCGGATTCTCATATCTCCACACAACCATACTAAGTCCGCCCTACTGAATTTTTGTGCGTTCAGCTGGCTGCCTGTATAATTCCCATCACTATCCAGGATAATGGTTTCTTTACACCATCCCTCTGAAAAATGTCCCCTGTTTATCGGTCCTTTCTTTATTTTCAAAACATAGCACCGCCATCAATCCCCACAGTATAACAACATTGTCTGGACTTGTTCCAACCTGCTGCAGTCGTATTGCCGTACTGCCAAACTGCTTTGTCCCTTAAGACAACTCAATTCCACTTTACACAATTCCTTCCATTCCAACTTACTTTTTCCTTCCATTCCAACTTACTTCTTACTTTCCATTCCAACTTACTTTTTACTTTCCATTCCAACTTGCTTCTTACTTTCCATTCCAACCCACTTTCCACTTTCATTGTACAGCTTAAGTTCACCTGGACAGATTATTAAAAATTGTTTATGTGTAACACTTAAAACAACGACACACAAGTACAACACAAACAATACTGTACAACCCCTTCTCATTTCAACAAACACATACGTTATCTCATACAACACATGGACACATACTAAACATAAATCCAATATATTCTTCAATCCAGTCACCAATTCCCAGTTTTTGTATATCTATGTACAGTTGGCTTTTGTATTGATTATTAGTTGGATGCAACTTGTCCTCTCCTTCTAAGGCTAGTGCACTACTCACAACATTACAAACACATCTGTCTACACCATGTTTCTTATGCTAAAATCTCGGTTAAAAACTTCGAAATGCCCAATTTTCTTCCTGGAATAAACCACTTGTTTATTCTGAATAAACCTCTTGTTTATTATGAATAAACCTCTTTTTTTATTCTTCCGATTTACAACTCTCTATATAAATCCAACTTACACCTCACTGTGTAAGTTCTTAAGTCCCCAGCCAACAATGAAGAATACTAAACCATTAGCACAAGCATCAAACATTAACAATTACCAATTAACAATTTCCAAAAAATATTACCAATTAAATTGAATCTTACCGGAGTCCGTGCAAGCAATTATATTTAATCTCCTGAGACCCGAGCTTTGATTTTTTAACTGCATTTTACCTATTCCTTTTGGTTTTTAACCTTATTAGTTGGGCGGCACGGTGGCTCAGTGGGCAGCACTGTCGCACACTGTCACAGCAAGAAGGTCCCGGGCCCGATCCCCAGATTGGGCAACCCGGGTCCCCCCTCCGCGGAGTCCGCATGTTGTCGTGTGGGTTTCTCCTGGGTGCTCCAGTTTCCTCCCACAGTCAAAAGACCTGCAAGCGAGGCGAATCAGAGACACTGTCTATGACTGTGCCTGATATAACCTGAATCTTGTGCAATGAGTAACCACCGTTCCTGTCTTAAACATAATCAAAGTGCAGAACATATGTCAAAATTTCAATAAAGAAACAAACAAACTTTATTAATGTTCTAGTGCTTTTGCTACCACTAGATGGCAGACAAAAGTGTCCACTAATGGGGACAATCGGTCTAAGTTTAGCAGGTCAAGGAATAAGGTATAACAAAGCCAAAATGTAATGTCCTCATATGTGACCGCAGGGTCGCAAAAGGTTAATCTCACCTGAGTCCGTGCAAGCAGCAGCGCTGGGAGATACTACAGGTTGCTACAACTCCCTTTTCTCTAAACAGGAGGTAAGGCTGAAGGTTACCTTCACCAGGCGTCCCTGGATCTGCATGCATACCCATAGGTCTGCCAGTCCAGCTGCCCCAGCACAATGTATCACAGGGTTTAATGCACAAAGCAGCATATTCCTTAACTAAGTGATATTGAACATAACATAAAATCTCATTTAAACATAAAATCTCATTCCATCTCATTCCTGCCATTATACTCCCCCCTGTTTTCAAATTTTACAATAAAATCTTGAAAATAAAACATTAAATAAATCTAAATGAGATCAGTGTGGAGACTCCACATATGCAGAGACCGACTCCTCTTAACCTCTTTCCACCAGATGTGGGCAACTGAAACAAAATAATTAAAAAATTGACGGCAACCAAGCATTAAATCTGCATTTTTCCTGTGTCCAATTACAATTTTGTCCATTAAATATTTTCAATCCATGTCTTTGTAGAGTTGTTCAAACAGAATTTCAAACGACCTAAAGGCAATTTTTGATGTTTATCTCATGCTCATCTGTATGAGAATTATTAAAAGGGCCTTATTTTCAGTGCTTGGTGCCAATTTCCCTCTTCACAGCTCCTCCAGTAGCTGGGTAATAGACACAATGTTGTCTCAGTTCAAAAGATTATTAGAGACAGGACATGTCCTTCACTAGGAGCTCTTGTTGCATTTGGCAGGTTTTTATTATCTAGATTTGTATAGATTGTTTTATTATGTCCCCCCTGTTTGACACATGGTTCTACTCATGGGTCAATTTGGTATGGTATGGTATTTTAGGAAGGCATGATTTGCCCACTGGACCTCTCCAAGCATTAGGAGACACACAATCAGAACTTTCTAAATGTGTTTATCCTGTTAGAAAGGACAGAATTTTAAAGTTAGTTCAAGTAAAGTCTGGTGTTAGCTGGACCTGTAAACAAATAGTGTCGTTAGTGAGCAGTGGACGGTGTACCACAGCTTTGTCGGTAGTGTCAACTCTGGCATTGTCCTTTCCAATTCAGCATTCCTATCAGGCCGAGAAAAAATAGATAGAGTAATACAGTCATGATGTTCACCATCTCCTGCAATTAGTAAAAAGTGGTAGGATTGAGTACATTACAGCATTTGATAATAATGAAGTACACTGTAATATTTATTTAATCCTTAACTTGCTATGTGAGATGTTTTCCTTTCAGTTATAGAACATAAGTTGGATAAGCATAGCACTAATAGTCAAACAGCAAACTATGTTTTTCTGAATACCTTAGTGGGTAGCTCCTGAGTGTACTAAAAATCACCTCGGTGTATGTCTCATGTAATTGCAATACAGTTTTGTGTCAGTAAGTGTATGGCTAACTGCCCTCCGGTCGCTACCCTAGTAGTCTCTTGGGCTTCCGGACGGTGACGTGTGGGTGGAGCAATATCATGTCTGAGTATTTTAGTGGACTGGGTATACCTGTCAGGGTCATTGTGGTGATGCATCTCCTTAGGTGTAGTTACCTGATTAGAAGGATTTGAATGCTCCTCATCCCTTAGCGACTTCTGCTGGAGAACTTTCAACATATTACTTACATTTTCATATGAAGAAGGATGAACTGATGGATCAGGGACTGGTAACTTGGGTTGTGGTGTGTTAACGTTTGGAGTCACAAGTCCTTTGTTCATTTCTTTATCTGTCTTGTTTATTACAACTTTCGTATGTTGCAAAGCCTCCTTAGTTCTAACTAGTTGGTCTTGTAGCTTTAGCAGCTGTCTCCTGTTTGCTAATGCCATCAGTCGCCCCCCTTGATCTAATTTCTCCTGCTGCAATTGTCCTGCTGTTAGATTTCCCATTTTCAAAGACACAGAGTTGGGGGTCGCAGATAATGTCAGTCACTCGTGATGTCACTTTAACTCCGCCCCTTGAGGGTCATCCAGGACCCCCAGTGAGATTTCCCCAATTAACTATCAACTACAGAGGGGAGCACATACAGTATCAACACCACAATGGAGGCCCCAAACCCCCAGGACCACGCAGACACGTGTCTCCCAACTCCACAACCCCCACACCAGGGCTGGACGACACGGCCAAAATCCATACCACAATACAACTCCCAATCTCGGTCGACACGACACAACTCCGACATCGACACGAACAACACAAATCCCAGAAAAGTTGCCAAAAACACCAACACCGAAAGGCCTCACCTACAAACCTCTGAACCCTACAACAGTCCACGAAATTTCGCCCCTCACAACTACACAATACCTTAGAAACAGTAATAATAAATTAGCTTTTACCTGCATTCAGCATCCGTACACAGAGAAAAATACGACATCATTCTCAAACAAACACAAGCCTTGACAATATATAATCCAATATATTAACATAGGTCTTAATCATAGTTGGAAAGAGTATCAAAAACTGTATTCAAGTAAAAGTACTATTACTTTAATGAATCCTTACTTAATTACGAGTAAAGTTATTACTTTAAAAATCTACTCAAGTGAAAAGTAGCGAGTATTTCATTTAAAATGTACTCACAGTAAGTAGCAGGGGGTCTCTTCGGTGTAACGCAACAGGAGTAGATATAAAACTCACAATAGTTGTTTTTAATTTAAACGTAATAGAAGAAACATGTTGATACAACATTTAAAACGGTTAGGTATGTGTAATGTGTTATTTCAAATGAAATAAAACTTTTCCGAACTGTGTAGCCACTAGCGATGTGTCGCAAAATGATTCGAATCCATGAAGCGGCTCTTCAAACTGGAACAAAGGAATCGACTCTTCCGGGAGTCGCCATGCAAATACACGGTTCTTCAAAGGGAACCGAGACAAAGGATTCGACTCTTCCGGGAGCCATTATGCGAATATACTGCTTTTCAAAAGGAACCGAGACAAAAGATTCGACTCCCCGTCGCAAAGCCCACTTCAACAGCCTCCCAGCGTTTTTATTTTGCGATTTTATTATATCATCCAAAACGCAGTAACTACCAATACAAAACATACTTACGCAAATACAAAATTATAGTCTGTGAAATGAGCTTTAGAAGCCACTCTGTTACAGTAACCAGTGTAATCCGAGCGGTAACACTGACTACTGGCTTCGTGTATGTATGCGTATTGATCGAATTCGTTTAAAATCATATCCCCGTTATTGAAACATTTTCCTGCTGCGTTATATCGATATCGAAATATTGTCAAGCACTACCTCACACATTAAAACAAAGAAACAATACAACAATCTCTCAACAAGACATGTGCCCACACAACAACAAAGCTCCTATCACGATAAACAAGTGCTGTGTTATTCAAAAATTTAATCTTATTCACTACAACAACCCTGATTAAAGAGATTTTCCTTAATTATTTGTGAAAATTCCCTTTTCTTCCCTGCTGAGAGGGACAATACTTTTCACACATGGAAGAATTATACTCTAAGTGCGGGGGCACTTAGTTTATGACCCTTATAGTATAAAAACGCTACTTACCTTAAAACACACTTAATAAGGTACCATATCATATACTTTGTCTCAACTCATAGTTATCCTTAAGATCATGAAATTAGATTAAATTATATAATTATCTGCCGCTACTCACACACCCCATGCGTAATGGCCGATGAAACAATAGAGCACGCTGTGCTCAGAGCCAAGATGGCGTATAAAAAGGAAACCACGCTGTGTTCTCCAGACTAAAATGGTGGATAGACAGGAAACCATGCTGCACTCATAGAGCCAAGATGGCGGATAGATAGAACACACGTGGTACGGACAAAGAAAACCGCTCGCAGACGAATATACACAGAAACATAGACAGACAAACTCCTGATATACTATTTACGTACCGAATTTAGAATTTAGAGTAATCTAATCGACCGAACTCCGCTACCAAAACAGACAAGTTCGAATTTAGTATAATCTTATTAATCGAACCTCGTTCCCATAACTGACAGATTATTTTAAGATTAAACGGCACTCCGCTTCCGCAACAGACGAGCCCGTATTTAGGACAACCTTTACTGAACGAATCCCGCTTCCAGAACAGACGGATTCTTTCAAGATTTCCAACTTTCTAATTAAACGAACTCCGCTTCCATAACAGACGAATTCGTTAGAATTTATTACACTCTAATTAGGATCACTCCGCTTCCAGAACAGACGAGCGTCCTTCCCTTCAATCGTGTTCCGGGCCCAGCCGCAGCCGAACACATGGCGCCCTTAATAGTTTGATCGATCTGGTTCGAACTCAGCAATCAGGAAACATACAATTTTTAGCTCCAGCATATATTCACAGTTTTAAACTAACTAATGATGCTTTAGTAATTTAATTAGACACTTACGGATTCTGAGACTCAATTTTACACTCAGTACGCTAAATAATAAATGCAACTAATATAAACAGAGAACATCTGTTACCTTGTGTCGGCGCGCGCCTTGTACTGAGCACAAAAGATTCCCAGAGTCCCGGTCTTGGCTCAGTCAGCTAAATCAATTCTGGTGCTATTTCAGGCCTTTTGAACCCGTCCTCTGCTACCATTTGTTGAGACAGATCTTTTTGTCAAAAGGCCTTGAAGAAGCAGCCAGTGAGTCCAGAAAGTTCTCTTCAATAACACTTTATTAAGTGTAAAAATGAACTGTGAAAATATACCAGAGTTAAGCCGATCGGCGTTCCTTTCTCCTGCAATCTGGAAGACCACCAACAAAGAAAAGGCCCCGTGCTTTTGGGCTCATGGCCTTTTAAACTAAACTAAGCTCCTCCTCCTCCACTGCTGGTGGAGCCAATGAAATGTGCTAAAAAGACCCGGACTCCGCCTCCCCCCTTCGGCAGGGAGACAGGGCAGGAGCCATTTTGTACAAAAGACCATGCTGGATACAGGTCGTAAAGCTGGGAAAAGTGTCGTATAATGCCGTAAAACTCCCCGTATTTAGTTTATGCTTAATAATGATGTTTAATAATGATATTAAGTTCCAAAAATCCTAACAAATCCCAAACTCTCTCAGAAGGAACTGATACAGAAAGTGAAAGAGTGCATCACACTCTCAGATCCTGGACCTCATGTGTTCTTACTGGTGCTCCGGTTCCAAAACTTCACACTAGAGTAGAATGACAGAATTGTAATTCTGCGTGAGGGATTATAATTATCCTGTGGGCGTTGACTCAAAGTGGGTGTTGACTCGAGACTGAAGAGCAGTTTTTTATGTTGTTTTCATGTTAACATGCAGTTACTGTTGTTGTGCTTCAGTGTATTTGTTTTTTTTTACATTTCTATTATTTTCCATTTCCATTTTTTTCATTTATTTAATGGCTGTAACCTGCCCAAAAAAGTTTGGACAGAGGCAAAATAAGTTACAGTGTTTTGAAACATTCCAAAATGAGCAGGTGAGTTGGTAACAGGTAAGGAAATCATGACTGGTATAAAAAGAGGATCCACGTTGGAGTTGAAGTTACTGTAGTTATTATAGTTACTATAGTTACTATAGTTATTGAAAAACCTTCTGAGGGCAGCTTTGCAAACGGTTGGTTATTTAACACCAATATACCAATCAGTACGCAGAGGGGGCGGAGTTATTATAGTTTACATTTAAATGTAAGTATAACAAGCTGATTTAGGAGCAGCGTGTAGAGAGAACATACTAAATGTAAGATGCTCTGAGAGCAGAATTGTATTGTTGGTACCACAAACTGATTTAGGAGCAGAATGTAGAGAGAACATACTAAATGTAAGATGCTCTGAGAGCAGAATTGAAATGTTGGTACCACAAGCTGATTTAGGAGTAGAATAGCACCATGAGAACAGAATAAAAGTAAATCTTTATGTAAATGTAACACTGTTAGAATGTGCAGCAACTGGATGTGGATTCATTTGGGCAGCCTGAAGCTAGCTAGCTCATATAAAGGTAACTCGAGAGCAGAGGCTCAGATTTCAGTGTTTATGCATTTCTATTCTCTATCAGTAGTTAAATATAGTCACTTTTGAAGTGCAGGGTGTTTTGCAGTTTAAAATATATGAGGACAACATGTGATCTTGCTTTTACTTCACTTACCTTTTTATTTTGTAGGGTTTAATCCACGTGAGTGTCCATCTAGACGTCCAGATGTCGTTGCATGGAGTTTTGCTTCTAAATTTAAAAATATTAACATACTGCTCCTCTGTGACAAACCCTGCCCCCTCTGTGTTCTGATCGTTTGCCTTAAAAATTGTTTGCAAAGCTGCCCTCAGAAGGTTTTTAAATTTTTCAGCTATAATAACTGTAACTCCAATGTACAAGGAGGATCCACCAAAGTCTTTACAAGCAAACATCATACGAGAATTGTCAGTTAGTTCAAAAACATTTACTACCCTAAATCAGAAAAAGTTGGGATAATATGATAATAGCAAATAAAATAAAAACACAGAGTTTCTTACATTTACTTTGACTTTTATTTGATTGCAGATAAGATGATCCTGAGATGATCCTCAACTTCATTTCATTTATTAATAAACATCCATTTCATCCATTCCAAATGAGGTGAAAAAACTAAATAATGATGTGATTTTAAACAGGTGATTGTGATCATGGTTTGGTACAAAAGCAGCATCCAGGAAAGGCTGAGAGTCTCTGATGAGCAAAGATGATCAGAGGATCCAGTTTGTCTACAAATGTGTGATAAAATGATTGAAATGTTTAAAAACAATGAACATCAAAGAAAGATTGGAAAGGGATTTGCATGTTCTCCCTTTACAGTGCAAAATATCATTAAACCATTCAAGGAATCAGGAGGAATTTCAGTGCGTAAAGGCCAAGGACTCAAGCTTAATCTGAACGCTGATGTAACCACATGGGTGAGGGATTAGTTAATCAAACCTTTATCAGCTCTACAATACAGAGTTACTGCACAAATGATACTTAACACTTTACTGTACAAAAAAGAAGCCTTATGTTAACCACGTCCAGAAGCGGCGTCGACTTCTTTGGGCCATCTCAGGTTCATCCTGTCTGTAATCAAATCAATTTATTATTTGCATTTCCATACTGTCCCAACTTTTTCTGATTTGGGTTCACATATACACATTTACATATACATAGTCTAAGTAAACAACAGTCCAAAAACACAAAACTGCTTAAACTACACTACTGGTCAAAAGTTTTAGAACACCCCAATTTTTCCAGTTTTTTTATAGAAACTCAAGCAGTTCAAGTCCAGTGAATAGCTTTAAATGGTATAAAGGTAAGTGCTGAACTGTCAGAGATTAAAAAAAAGAGTGAGGTTACCCTAAACTGAAAAATAATGTACATTTCAGCATTATACAAAATGGCCTTTTTCAGGGAACAAAAAATGGGTTAACAACATAAAGCTGTTCTGCAGTAATGGAGGTTGATCAAGCCTTGAAAGTTGATGCTACCAATTCCTATAGGTCTTCCAGTTTTTCTTGATTGCTTACAACCCCCTCTGTCTGCATAAAAGTAGTGTTTGAACACACTGTGGTACCATACCCTTGTGAGCATTATTTAAACAGTATTGTTCTGCAGAAAGTATTGTGTTGCTATAAAAAAAGCAAGAAAAATGCAATTTACAATGAAAGACAGACCGACCATCACAATACTTAAAAATGTAGGTCTTTTCTATAGAAAAATTGTGAAGAAAATCAAGTTGTCACTGAGTACAGTTTCCTTCACCATCAAAAGGCACTTGGAAACTTGGGGGAAACTCTAACAGGAAGAGGTCTGGCAGACTCAAAGCCACAACAAAATTAGAAGACAAGTTTCTGAGAGTCAACAGCTTGCGTGCTAGGCGGCTCTCACAGGACAACAACTTCAAGCACAGCTTAATAGTGGTCGTAGTAAGCAAATGGTGAAGAGAAGACTTCGAGTTGCAGGTTTGACAGGTCGAGTTGCTGCAAGAGAGCCATTGCTAAGATGTCAGAATAAGAAAAAGAGGCTTGCCTGGGCCATGAAACACCGCCAATGGACTATTGAAGACTGGAAGAAGGTTTTATGGACTGATGAATCAAAATTTAAAATCTTCAGTTCATCACGCAGGATTTTTGTATGGCGTAGAATAGGCGAAAGGATGGTTCCTCAGTGTGTGACATCAACTATCAAACATGGAGGAGGAAGCGTGATGGTCTGGGGCTGTTTTGCTGGATCCAGGGTCGGTAACTTGTACAGAGTGAGAGGTACCCTGAACCAAAACGGCTACCACAGCATTCTACAGCACCATGCAGTACCCTCTGGGATGTGCGTAGTTGGTCAGGGGTTCATCCTACAGCAAGATAATGACCCAAAACATAAGTCCAATCTTTGCCAGAACCTTTGGAAAAAAGAACATGATGGTAAACTTAAAAACATAGAGTGGCCAGCATAGTCTCCAGATTTAAACCCCATTGAACTGGTTTGGGATTAACTGGACAGAAGAGTGAAAGCAAAGCAGCCTACATGTGCCACACATTTATGGGAACTTCTGCAACAGAGTTGGGAAGTTGCAGAAAGAATACCACAAGTGTGTTCAGCTGTTAATATGCCAAAGGTATCTACTTTAATGAATCAAACTTTTATAATAAATTTTGGTTTGTAAATTAATTCCATGATTTATTTTTTTAACTTCAGTTGTTTTTTTGTTCTATGTCTTCATTTCAGAGTAAAATAAGACATTAAACTGCATACATTTCAATAAAAAACTGGAAAAATTGGGGTGTTCTAAAACTTTTGACCGGTAGTGTATGTTAAAACATTTTTTAGGAAATAAGAAATAAATAAGAGCGTTATTAAGAATGTTAGTTCTCAACTTATTCTATTTCTTTGCAATTTTACCACTTTTATTGTGTTACTTTAGTTGCCGAAGGATTCTCTACATTACCAGTGTTGAACTTGGTGCTGTGTGGAAGTGATGAACTAAAATCTTTAATATCAGATCTCATTCTGAAGAAGACAGAACTGATATCAGATCCCAGATCAGAGTGTTTAATGAGGAAGGGTGTGGTGAGTGGATACCAGGTCACACTGGTGGAGACTCCGACTCTCTACAGCACTCAGCTCTCAGAAGAGGAAGTGATGCGAGAGACTCTTCAGTGTGTATCTCTTTGTAATCCTGGAGTTCATGCTTTCATCATCATCATACCTGTTGGTTCACTTCAGGATGAAGATAAAGCAGAAATCAAGATGATCCAGAGGATCTTCAGCTCCAGAATGAATGACCACACCATCGTCCTCTTTAGCAACAGTAACACTGATGAAACTGCAGCAATAAACTTTATTAAACAAAGTTCAGAAACAGAAGAACTTCTCAGCATGTGCAGTGGTAGATACATCATGTTACAGAAGACAGAGAGTGAAAGACTCCAGCAGGTACCAGCTCTGTTGGATCAAGTAAAGAAGATGGCGACTATCAACCAGTTTTATTCTCTCCTGATGTACGTTAAAGCACAAAGAGATGAAGCTAAACAAGATCTGGAGAACAAACTGGTTGAAAAGGAGGAGAAGATCAAGCAGCTAGAGAAACATCTACAGCAAATATGTGAGTAGTTAAAAGAAAATATATATAGGCATGTTTTGTCTTGTCAACTTCATTTAATTTATTAATAAACATCCATTCCTGCATTTTAGGCTTGCAACACATTCTAAAAAAAGTTGGGACAGTAAAGCATTTACCACTTTGTAATGTTGTTGCTCCTTTTCACCACTTAAAAGGTGTTCTGGCACCGAGGAGACCAAGTGATTTAGTGTTTCAGCTTTGGATGCAGGAATTAATGTTAATAAATGAAATGAAGTTGAGCTGATAAAACATGAAATATCTCAGCTTCATCCTGTCTGACATCAAATAAAAGTTAAAGTTGATGTAAGAAACTCTGTGTTTTTGCATTATTTGTATTTTCCATACTGTCCCAACTTTTTCTAATTTGGGGTTGTATTTTCAGGTGCTGAGGGTGAATCATCTGATTCTGGGACTCTGAGAATTGTTCTTATAGGAAAAACAGGAAATGGGAAAAGTGCAACAGGAAACACCATCCTTGGACGTAAAGAATTTCAGTGTAGTGCCAGCATGAAATCTGTGACAACAATATGCCAGAAGGGATTTGGAGAAGTTAAGGGCAAATTAATTGCTGTTGTTGATACTCCAGGACTGTTTGACACCACATTGTCGAATGTAGAAGCAGCTGAAGAAATAGTGAATTGTATCTCACTCTCTGCTCCTGGACCTCACGCCTTTATCATTGTGTTAAGTGTAGGAAGAATCACACAGGAAGAAATGGACACACTTAATCTGATCAAGAAAATATTTGGTACTGAGGCAGCAAAGTTCACCGTAGTGCTGTTTACACGTGGAGATGATCTGGAAGATCAGAACTTGGAAGAATATATAAAAAACAGTGATAATAGAAGCATAGATAAACTAATCAGGGACTGTGGTGGAAGAGTTCATGTGTTCAATAATAGAGAAAAGAACGATCGTACACAAGTCTTTGATCTTATTAGAATGATAGAAGAAATGATAAAGTCTGACAGAAACAATTACTTTACAAACGAGATGTTTGAGGTGGCAAAAAATTCCATCCAGCAGAAACAACAAGAAATACTGAAAGAGAAGGAGGAACAGATGCAGGCTGAAAAAGAAGCTCTGAAATACAAATATGAAGAAGAGCTGGAGAAGATCAGGAATAGTATGGAGACAGAGAAAGAAAAGCTGGAACAGGAGAGACGTGAAAGAGAAAAAGTGTTTAAGGAAAGGGAGGAAGCTCTGAGACGAGAGAAAGAGAAAAGGGAAGAAGAAGAACGAGAAAGAATTAGAAAAGATGAGTGGGATGAGAGAAGAGACGAAGACAGACAGAGGATAAAGAGACTAAAAGAGGAAATTGAGAGAGGGAGACAGGAAGAGATCAAGAAAAGAGAGAAAGAAGACAGAGACAGAAGAGAGAAAGAAGAACGAGAGCGTGAGGAAATGAAAAAGAACTACGAGAAGAAAGAGCTGGACATGAAGAGCAAATATGAAGATGAGGCTAGAAGACAAGCTGAGCAATTTAATGATGTTAAAGCTCAGTTTGAAAAACACATAGAGGATCTGATTACCAAGCACCAGAAAGATCATGATGAGCTCAAACAGAGCAAGGAGGAAACAGAGCATGAATTAAATAAGGATAAGGTTAAAAAAAGGAAATGTACTATTCTCTAAAAACAATTGCTTCAGTTTATTATTTTTTTGATATTTACATTTCAACAATCCAAGGTGGGTTAGTCAGAGAACATATCTTTTGTAAATAAATTATATAGTCAAAAGTATGTGGACACTTCACCAATATTACCTCCTTTAACCTCTCATTACAAAGCAATGATCATTTTTTTCATATGTTGTGCCCACAGAAAGCCCAGTAGCCTATCAGGAGAGGCAGTCTATAAATATGTACAGAGAGGACACACTTATTGATCAGTATGGGCCAGCAGCAATGTCCTGTGAATACATAAGTTGCCCCTTGCAGTTGCCGAAAACAACGAATTATTCCTCAGAAGGCTCTGCTTGAAGAAACAGCATGTTTTTGTGATAAAATCACATGAGGTCATAATAACTCAACAAGCTGTCATCAATAAACAGCATTGGTTGCTGCATTCACAAATGCAGGTAAAGTCTCTGCTATGCTATGCACAGCAGAAGTCCTACGGAAACCCACAAGCTGGGCTAAAGCTTACTGTCACAGCCTGGTGAGTGCCTTGCATAAGAGGCAGCTTCTTTTAGACATTTGTAGGGTGAAAACAAGAAATTACTACATGCTGAATTTTGCTTCACATGAGCTTGTGTGTCGACTTCTTAAAATAAAGCAATAAGCCACGAGAGGCCATGCATTACTGTGATTTTAGCACAGAGTCTCGAGTGGCTTATTGATTTTATTTACATTTACATTTTCAGCATTTAGCAGACGCTTTTATCCAAAGCGACTTACACAATGAGCGGAACACAATGAGCAATTGAGGGTTAAGGGCCTTGCTCAAGGACTCAACAGTGGCAACTTGGTGGTGGCGGGGCTTGAACCGTCAACCTTCTGTTTACTATCCCATTACCTTAACCACTGAGCTATCACTGGCTTTTATAAAACGGCGGTCAACTTAAAATACAATAAATACAACAATATTTAATTCATTGTTACGTTCCTGCCAGTGGCTCTCGTCTAAAGTGTGGCGGAATCAATAACTTTAATGAATTGGGATCAGTTGAGTTGTCCCCCTTTTAGGGAAGGGGAGTGGTGGAGGTGCTTTACAAATAAGTGGTGTTGGTGAAATAACAGGAGGAAGGCAGTAAGTAAACTAACAAGTGTTTATTTACAAAACAACTAGTGCAACAAGTCCAAAAACAACCAACACCAATGCTATTTACAAAATAGTACAAACATCAAAACAAAAAATTCAAATATCTATTAAGCTCATAAACAAGGGTGACTGTACAAATGATTGTGTCTTAAACAAACATTAAAACAAACTACCGGCCGCCCAGGTGGCGCAGCGGTAAGAGGACACGCGCTGCAACCAGAGCTGGATTTCGAAGGAGCGTCGTTTCGAATCCAGCTCTGCCTTCACGGTCGAGGCTGGGCGGCTATGGACAACGATTGGCCTGTTGTCCGGGTGGGGGGCGGGACTTGAGACCGTAGGGGATGCTCTCTCAGGAACGGGGCGGTTTCGCCCTCTGCTGGCTGATTGGTGGCGCCTGCATGGAGACGGGAGGGGGTATGGCGGAGTGTGTGATCCTCCGTGCACGGTACTCTGCCGCGCTACACTCGTCAAGTGTGGGTGACAAGACGGTCGATTGGCTGTGCACGTTTCGGAGGAGGCGTGGAACGGCCTCGTCAGCCCCGGTCAGGAGCAGGAATCCACTAATGAGAGGACGATAGATGGGATGAAAAAATTGGACGTGCTAAATTTATAAAAAAAAAAAAAAAAAAAAAAAAAAAAATACCACGGAGAGGGAACTAAGCGGTGCCAAATAAAATAAATCAAAACAACGCCTAAACCTATTCTATACGACAATCCAGGACTAACTAAACATGTACCCCCACCCGGCTGACTACTCTACATTATCTTTCCAAAAGTACAACGGGTGGCACACGCTACTTACCTAGGGTGTCTATACACAATGAGAAATCCTACGTGCTGCAAAATGTATGTGCGCGCACGTCTTACCTGCTCTCTCTCCGAAGGTAGGCGTTTAACCAGCGGCGTGCACGTATTTACAGTATCCTGAAAAACAACAACAAGGAACTAAGTAAACCGCAACAACCACCGCAACAATCACCGCAACACGCGTCTCTCCAGCCCAAAATCGGAAAACGGCATTCGCTTCCTGAACGGGTTTCCCGCTTCCTATTTGTCATGTTATGCCCGCCTCCACACTCCACCGATTGGTCCACTGACGCGCTTCATCCCGCTGAGTGACAGCTTCTCCACCTATTATAGAAGACAGTGGTAGAGGAGAGAAGCGAGCAAGACACACACACAAAAAAAAAAAGACGCAGCCACACAAATAATAATAATAATAATAATAATAATAAGTGCCGATCCTTGCACGTAACATTCATGAATGTATTTATTGTGGATAAACTTACAATAAAGCATTCTTCCGCGATGGCAGGTAGTTCCTTAAAAATTTTGCTAGGCAACATGAAGGCGAAAATAACATTAACTTTCTCTATTCAGTGGCGTATTAATATGGAATGATGTGAGGTGGTCCTAGGTGTGCATTTATCAGGGATTTTACAACGGCTTCGAAAGCGGCTCAGCCAATCAGATTTTAGGGCCGGAACTATCCGTTTTATAATAGTGCTGTTACGACTTGGGTATGCAGCCTCCACCAGCCCAGAAGAGTACTGCACTGTGGTCCAGAATAAAGCAAAGTAGATCAAAAGTACTCATATAACAGTGGTTCTCTACAACCATATCTTTTCACTTAGTTGAATAAGAACAGCCAGAGAATTAGTATTGTAACGTCACTAGGTGAACCTTCTAATACCGTAGCGTAGCGCTGCCACCACCTTTGTTAACCCAGGAAGGTCTGGTAAAGCACGATAATAACCAGGCGAATATATGGAATTATTCACACATTAGAAAACTTTATTAAACCGATAAAAACAGCATACTGGCTTAAACCCAGAGATAAAAATGGAGTAAGAGAACAACCATACGACACTAGACTCTACACGCTAACACCACAGTGAGCATACAATTCATTTCAAGACACACGTATTAAAATAACACACTATCAGATCACTCATTAGCACATAATTCAACACGGCAAGAGAAACATGTCACACTTTAAGTGCACACAAACTTCATTGTACAGTCTAGCATTTCATGATTAATAATCTATTTCCGATCAAGTTATCTAAAGGGATCGATTAGACACAATTAATACAGTTATAAAAGCTACAGGTATAAAAGAGATTAGTATAGATTACTTTACGTATTGCACTTGCTCGAGGATATTCACGGTTAAACCCATCTACTCAGTTCATGATCATTAAGGAAATTCAGAGTCATTAAACACTAAAACTACACAAACCCCCCGCTAATCATCCCACTAAAAAGGAGCAGACTGACCCGATATCTGGATTAAAAGTTCGGAAGCCTTGGCACCATAACCGCGACCAGCCTCAACACAGCGTCTCACGTGGTCCGGAAACCTCACCGTGCCACCAACTCGCTCTGAGCAAGAGTCTTCACCAGCGTCTCACAGTCTGTTCTTTTAACAGTTCTCGCTGACCCGCCATCGACTCTCGATTCCTCCTTGCTCCAGCTCCGGCACGTTAATCAGTCTTTCAGTCGGCCGACATACTTGCCCACTTGCTGGACGATCTGGACCCTCAGGTACCGCACTCACCGGCATCCCTCTCTGAGTTCTTTCCCTCTGCGCCACCCACCATGTAACAGGGACATCAGAACCTCTCTGGTCAGAACAGTGCCTGGAGGCCGATCCAGCTCCACCTCTTCCCAAAGATTCTGCTGCTCCTTCTCTTCCTCTCCTTGTGCCTGGAAAAGACCACTGTGTACAAGGCTTGAGGCGGTTATAATGTACAACAAACCAAGGCTTCCCCTGTCCTGATAACTTAAGAAGTTCATCTGAGATAACTTCTTTAATAACATACGGGCCACTATAATGTCGCTGGAATTTGGGACACCTCCCCTTCTTCCTAGCTTTATCTCGCACCCAGACTCGGTCGCCCACTTCATATTTTGGACCCCGCACCTTCAAATCATAAAACTGCTTCTGACCCCGAGACGCAGACTCTTGATGTTTCTGAATAGCGGCATGGACTGATCGCAGTCTTCCCTCTAATTCATCCACATAACCACCAACTGAATTATAAGGTTTTGTAACTTCCACATTAAACAAGAGGTCTGATGGCATCACAATCTCCTTTCCAAAAACTGCATAATAAGGAGAAAATTTAGTACTAGTCTGAACACTGCTCCTATAGGCCATCATCATATAGGGCAAAAGCTCATCCCAGTTCCTCTGATTGGCCTCTACAAACATGGACAACATAGTTGTGATCGTCCGATTTAAACGTTCCACTAATCAGTCGGATTGGGGATGGTATGGGGTCGTCCTAGTTTTATGAATATCTAACAACTCACAAATTCCTCGAAATAAAGCAGAATCAAAATTTTTCCCTTGGTCTGTATGAATACTTCGAGGGGTGCCCCACCTAAGAATGAACTGCTCTACCACCACCCTTGCCACAGTCTCAGCATCTTGGGCCTTCATAGGGAATGCTTCACACCACTTACTAAAGTAATCAGCAATAACTAAGATGTATTTATTTCCATCTACAGTAACAGGCAGAGGTCCCACTATATCTATACCCAGCTTTTCAAAAGGATAACTAGCCCTCATGGGTCGTAAAGGTGCACACGGTTCTGCTCCAGTAGTCTTATAAGCCGCACACAATTGACATTTTCCACACCAATCTGCCACGTCTTTACTCCAACCTGGCCAATAAAACCGTGTTCTAACTTTATCCCTTAACTTGGCTATTCCCAAATGACCACCTGTCTTTGAGTTATGCAAGATGTGTAGTAGCTCCGGTACCATCTCTCTAGGGACAACCACTCGCTCACAGGTATCAACAGTACCAACACCCCCCTGTTGGCTCCATAATACCCCATCTCTCACAAACAGGGAACTCCACATGTTCCAATACCCTCTTAACTGGGGATCCTGCTTCACCTCCTCCGGAGGCCTCGGACTACCCACCTCTACCCAATCCTTAACTTTTTGAAGATGGGCATCTTTAGCTTGTTCCAACCTCCAATCCCACCTTAAATAGTCACTTCCTTGGTCTTCAACTACTTGCCCCACCACAGGTCTTGGCTCTAGAGGTGCTCTTGACAGGGCATCTGCATTCCCATGGCTCTTCCCTGGACGATGCACTATATCATACTCAAAAGAGGCCAGCTGCTCTAGCCACCGTGCAATCTGGCCTTCAGGCTGGTCAAAACTATGAAGCCATCTCAGCGAATTGTGATCTGTCCTTAATGTAAACCGCCTCCCCAACAGGTAATGCCGAAACTGCTTCATAAATGTAACTACTGCCAATAACTCCTTCTTAGTCGTAGCGTAGTTTTTCTCACCCTTACTCAGAGCCCTACTCGCATAAATAACCACTCGCTCCTTCCCATCCACCATTTGAGACAAAACTCCTCCGATGCCCACATCACTAGCATCAGTATCCAGCAGAAATGGTTTATCGGGATCTGGAAAAGCCAACATGGGGGCTGTAGTTAGCCGTGCTTTCAATTCATCAAAAGCATTTTGGCACTGCTCACTCCACACCATCTTAGCCCCCTTCTCTGTCAGCTTATGGAGTGGTCTAGCAATAGTGGCAAAATCCTGTACAAACCTCCTATAATAAGAAGCCAATCCTAGGAAGCTACGCACCTCAGTCTGGTTTTGGGGGACCTTCCACTCCCTAACAGCAGAGACTTTTTCAGGATCAGTCATAACACCATTAGGGGAAATAATATGCCCCAAGTACTGCACCTCTTTTGCAAAAAGTTGGCACTTACTTGGTTTTACTTTCAGATTAGCATCCTGTAACTTCCCCAACACAACCTGTAATCGACTCAGATGTTCTTCAAAAGTCCTCCCAAAGACAATTATATCATCCAGGTAAATAAGACATGTAGTCCACTGTAAGTCTGCCAGAACTAATTCCATCAATCTCTGGAAGGTACTTGGAGCATTACAAAGACCGAAGGGGAGAACATTAAACTCAAATAGACCTGTTCTAGTGGCAAAAGCTGTTTTCTCTCTATCCTCAGCATCAATCTCCACTTGCCAGTAACCACTGGCTAAATCCAGAGTGGAAAACCACTCAGCTGCCACAAGAGAGTCCAGAGCATCATCTATCCTAGGTAAAGGGTAAGCATCTTTCACAGTGACCTCATTCAACTTCCGGTAATCAACACAAAACCGAAGGGTCCCATCTTTCTTCCTCACAAGTACCACGGGAGCCGCCCACGGACTATGCGAAGGACGAATAACCCCATGGTTCAGCATACTCTGAACTTCTTGCTGCATCTCCCTTTGTAAGTGTATGGGAACCCTCCTGGGAGCTTGCTTCACAGGAGGGGCATTGCCAGTGTTTATACGATGCAAACTCAATTGGGTACGTCCCAGATCGTGAGGTCCTAGACTAAAAACTGACATGTTGGCATGTACCAGTTTCCTTACCGCCTCCAGCTGGTCCCCATCCAAACCCCTATCAAAAATATGCAAACTTTCCAATAACTGCTCCAGCAGGTGGCGGGAAACCGCCATTTGTGGATTCCCCTCAACACGCTGACAGCAAAGCTCCACCTCAGGAGAGAATGAACCAAGGGACATTTTTGCTTTCAACTCTATGGGCTCCAAGGAGACATTCATCACCCGAACAAGGACTTCTCCCTTCTCTGCCCGGCTTATGGAACGAGCCATCATCACATCCTGTCGCTCCAACAGGACTTCACTTGGTTCGATAAGACCATATGTAATATCCAACCCAAGTCCCAACACCACACCGGTCAACATCATTTCCGAACGAGGAGGTATCAGGGCATCATCTTTCACTACTAATTTTCCTACTTCCCCTCTACCCAAACTTCCAATTAACGGTAACTTCTTACCCAACAAAGCACAAGTATGGGCCTGCAAATCCACTACTGCCCCAAATTTAGAAAGAAAGTCGGTACCCAAAAGAATAGACTGGCTGAGGTCTCTACAAACTAAAAACCCATGATTCAGATGTAAATTATCAAAAGAACATGATCCCTCCCATGTCCCTAAGATATCTAACAGGGCACCATTGGCAGTATGTACTTTTCCTAAATATGGCAATAAATCCTTGCACTGGAGTCCTAATACTTCAAAAAGACAGCTGCTTATCAAGGAAACTTGTGCTCCAGTGTCAATAAGACACTTAACCTTATTGTCCCCAACATAACCATCTATATAAAATCCTAACCCAAAATCCATATTATCACGTAAAGGCTGACTATCGGGGTTCTGAAGGGTGAGTGAGCAGCCCGGTGCACCCACCCACTCTAGTTTCCCATCTGATGAGGGCAATTTCTCCTTAAATGACCTGTTTCTCCACACTGCCAACACCTTCTATTCTGAAGATCCGGAGCCCTTGACCTAGAGGGCCGATTACCTGGCCCAAAATTAGATGGAGCACCCCTCTCCTCTCTCAACTCTTGCACCTCTTTAGCTAACTTATCTATAGCACTTAGGACATTATTTAACACACCAGTTGGTACTTGTGATTCACCTGCCACCTGTACACCTCGTACCCTGGCTTCGGCCAACACATCCTCTTTCTCTAGACCCCTTAAAACCTCTAACTCTGTAGCTAGGGTAATAGCATCTTCAAGACTCTCAGGTTTAGCTGCCCTAAGCTGTACCCGTATATCTCCCTTTCCAGCATGAGTAACAAAATGATCCTTAGCCAACATGTCAACAATTTTCCCATCAACTCCTGGAAATGCCCGCCGAGCCATCCTCCTGACTCTATTACCAAACTCACAAGCTGACTCGGTCTGAGAACGCTTACAACTATGAAAATTTAATCTATCCACTTCTGCGTTAGCAGGTGGGGTCAAATGCTTCTCTAAGCAAGCTTTTAGTTGAGCATAATTCTCCTTAGCATCACTGGGTAATCCCAAAAACACTTCCCTAGCTTTCCCCTTCAGTAACAGAATCATAAACTTTAACTTTAGGTTGTCCTCCCAGCCATTTAACTCTGCTGCCAGCTCAAACTGTCCAAGCCAGTCAGGCCAACTACCAGTAAGGCCATCAAAAGCTTCCGGCATAAACGCGGGGCGTGGTACAGCTTGTACAGCTGAATTTTGGGCCACCGACTCAGATCTCTCTGACTCACTCATTTTGGACCCAAAAGTTACCAAAAAAGAGATCCCTCCGCTGCCACCAGTGTAACGTCACTAGGTGAACCTTCTAATACCGTAGCGTAGCGCTGCCACCACCTTTGTTAACCCAGGAAGGTCTGGTAAAGCACGATAATAACCAGGCGAATATATGGAATTATTCACACATTAGAAAACTTTATTAAACCGATAAAAACAGCATACTGGCTTAAACCCAGAGATAAAAATGGAGTAAGAGAACAACCATACGACACTAGACTCTACACGCTAACACCACAGTGAGCATACAATTCATTTCAAGACACACGTATTAAAATAACACACTATCAGATCACTCATTAGCACATAATTCAACACGGCAAGAGAAACATGTCACACTTTAAGTGCACACAAACTTCATTGTACAGTCTAGCATTTCATGATTAATAATCTATTTCCGATCAAGTTATCTAAAGGGATCGATTAGACACAATTAATACAGTTATAAAAGCTACAGGTATAAAAGAGATTAGTATAGATTACTTTACGTATTGCACTTGCTCGAGGATATTCACGGTTAAACCCATCTACTCAGTTCATGATCATTAAGGAAATTCAGAGTCATTAAACACTAAAACTACACAAACCCCCCGCTAATCATCCCACTAAAAAGGAGCAGACTGACCCGATATCTGGATTAAAAGTTCGGAAGCCTTGGCACCATAACCGCGACCAGCCTCAACACAGCGTCTCACGTGGTCCGGAAACCTCACCGTGCCACCAACTCGCTCTGAGCAAGAGTCTTCACCAGCGTCTCACAGTCTGTTCTTTTAACAGTTCTCGCTGACCCGCCATCGACTCTCGATTCCTCCTTGCTCCAGCTCCGGCACGTTAATCAGTCTTTCGGCCGTCATACTGCTCCAAACAAAGTCTCTCCCCATCCCCAAAGAGTCCGACCTTTTATAGTGTCCGTGTTGCTCACCTTCAATCAGCGCAGGTTCCGCCCCACCGTTCTACTCAGTCTCTTCATTTACTCAGTTCATTACAGTATTACATAGAAGTAGGCTAAAGGTTTAAACTGATAGAACTATTTTTTGTATTAAAATATTTGCTGCTTTAAACCATCTTAAAGATTTCTGTGTTATGCTGACTGTATGTGATGATTATGGTGATAGTTACTGTAAATTGCTGGTATATAAATAAAAAAAAGTGTAAAAATGGGAGTACATGTGTTTTGTAAGTTTTTTATATAAAGTATTGTGTATGCATTTATGTCTACTTCAATATGAAAAAAAAAATTCTATACATCACGGTGTTCAAGTAAAGTAAAATTTATTTGAATAGCACTTTTTACAATAGACCCCGTCTTAATGCCACTTTATAGATTCCAGGACCAAAAAAATCCCACAAGCCGAGGGCGACAGTGACAAGGAGAAACTCCCTACATATTTTTGAGAGGAACTAGACTCAACAGGAACCTCCATCCCTCTTGGGTAGCTTAGAGCATCATTTATCCTAATTAGAATGTAATTATTTGATTACCGAGGCAGCAAAGTTCACCATAGTGCTGTTTACACATGGAGATGATCTGGAAGATCAGACTTCTATCGAAGAATGTATTCGAACTATGTTCATGTAAAAAAAAAACTCTGGGAGGAAACTCTGAGACGAGAGTTTATGAAAAAAGAAGAACAACGAGAGAAACAGAGGCTGGAGGACTTAAGAAGATCAGAAGAAAATGAACAACAAAAGGCAGAGAATGATCGCATGTTGGAGGAGATGAGGAAGGAAAGAAAGAGAGCAGAGAGAGCAAGAGCATATGGAATACAAACTAAAAATGAAGAAAGAGTATGAAGAACAAGAACGAATTAGAAAAGACGAGTGGGAGAGAAGAACCAGTGAGGACAATGAGAGAAGAGAAGAAGACAGGCAGAGGATAAAGAGACTAAAAGAGGAAATTGAGAGAGAAAGACAGGAAGAGATCAAGAGAAGAGAGAATGAAGACAGAGACAGAAGAGAGAAAGAAGAACGAGAGCGTGAGGAAATGAAAAAGAACTACGAGAAGAAAGAGCTGGACATGAAGAGCAAATATGAAGATGAGACTAGAAGACAAGCTGAGCAATTTAGTGATGTTAAAGCTCAGGGGCAGAGTGGTGAACGAGTTTTAACTGTGAGAAGTGGAAGGTGGGATGTACACGCATGTGGCTGGGGAGGCTAATGGAAGTTCCTAAAGCCTTACAAAAGGAGCGCCAGACTTGGGACACAAATTTGGGCCCACGGTCCGAAACTATGTCCAGGGGTATTCCGTGGATCTTAAAGACTTGGTTAAACAGGAGTTGGGCGGTTTCAAAAGCTGAAGGAAGCTTGGGGAGAGCTAGGAGGTGAATGGCTTTAGAGAAACGGTCCACAACTGTTAAGATGATGGTCATACCTTTCGACTCAGAAAGGCCTGAAATAAAATCTAGGGCTATGTGGGACCAGGGATGCCCATGGATGGGAAGAGGCTGTAGCAGGCCTGCTGGAGACTGATGGGAGGATTTCCTCTGGGCACAAGTGGGGCATGCGGCCACAAACTCCCTAGTGTCTGCCTCTAGAGTGGGCCACCAGAAATGTCTCTTTAGGAGGGATACAGTTCTGTTGGCTCCAGGGTGGCAGGCAAACTTGCCTGCCGCCAGGCTCTCTGAAATGTAGTTCTCCATAGCTTCCCTCTCGGGACGAGATAGCTGGTACAGGCGACTCGTCGGAAGTGGGGCCTCTGGAGAAAGGTCTATCGTCGTATGGGTGATGAGGAGGCAAGGTCAGGGCGTGGGTTTTGCTAAAGACCTCCCGGAGGTTGTGATACTCCACGGGTACCCTAGAGAGGTCTATGGAGTCATTGGAAGGTGGAGAATTTAGTCGAGGGCCAGAAGGATGGATCGCAGACCGTAGACAAACAGAGTGGCAGAAATTGCTCCAAGTGGTAATTTTCCCTTGCTGCCAATCGAGGTGAGGATTGTGAGTGGCCAGCCAAGGAAAACCCAGGACTAGAGGGGTTTTGGTGGTCTTGATAATAGAGAAGGTCATGGTTTCACGGTGGTTGCCCGAGAGGACCAGGGTTATAGGAGCAGTGCGGTGGGTGATACGGGCAAGGATATGGCCGTCCAGGGCACAGGCTGTAACGGGAGAGTCCAGGGCTTCACAAGGGCAACCAGCCAGGTTAGCATCAATGAGGTTGTCCTCGGACCCTGAGTCAGTTAGAGCGGAAAGATGAAGGGGACCTCCTGGAAGGCAAAGGGTGGCTGGGACTAAAAGGCGGGGCTGTGGAGATGGGCAATCAGGGGCTGTGCTCGTCAGAGTCCCCACTCCTACTGACAAGCTCCCCCTTTTGAGCGCACTGGACAGGAAGCAATGAGGTGCCCCATTTGGCCACAATAGAGGCATTCCCCCGAGCACAGCCTTTTGGAGCATTCCTCTGGGGTAAGCCGTGCCCGACCTAACTGCATTGGTTCGGGGGCATCGGTGGTGGAATGTACTGGGGGTGGACCATGAGAAATTTCAGATGGAAAGGACTTGAGGGCAATGGGTCTCAGGGTCTGGACAGGGCACGCCAACCTCTCCAGGCGGCGTTCCCTAAGGCGTTCATCCAACCAAATAGCTAAATCAATAAGCCCCTGAAGCTCTGGGGGCTCGTCGCGGGCTGCCAGCTCGTCTTTGAGGCGCTCCTCCAGGCCTCAATGGAACGTGCCGCGGAGGGCCACGTCGTTCCAGCCGGAGTCCGCTGCCAGAGTCCAGAACTCTACGGCATAGTCAGCGACTGGCCGGGAGCCCTGGCGTAGCCCCAACAGTTGGCTGGTGGCATTCCCGGAATAGTTAGGGTGATCAAAGACTGCCTGAAACTTGCTAAGAAAATCCTCGTACGAACCCTCCTGTGGGCTGGCAACAGACTGGGCAGCCTCAGCCCAAGTCAGAGCCCTTCCCCTAAGCAGCCCAATAATATATGCAACCTTGCTGGCCCCGGTGGCGAAAGTGATGGGTCATTGAGCAAAAACAAGGCCACACTGATACAGAAAACCCTGGCATTTGTCCAACTCACTGTGATAAGGCTCTGGATGGGTGGTGAGTCCTTCTGCCAGGGACTCAGACGGGGCAGAGGGAGCCAGGGCAGGATGAGGAGCACCGGCGTCGGGGTGAACATGACCAGTGGCGTGTGCAGCGGTGCTGGGGTCTGTGGAGGAAATGGCCTGGGAGGAGGTAAGAGCGGCAACCTGCCTGGAGACATTCCCCAATTGTTGAATCAGTTGGCGATTACTCTCAATAAGGGACTTCAGCAGCTGGTCATGCTGGTCCAGCTGAGAGGCTTGGTGGCAGAGAAGGGTCTCCAGGGACCTCTGGTCCTCTGAGGGTGGGTTCGCGGGTTCCATATGACCAGATCGTACTGTTAGCAGACATCCCAAGTCTCCCGGAAGCTCCGGGAGTCTCCCGCATATACAGAGCGGCTCCCTGATGCCCGCAAGTCAGATAAAATCTCCCGGAATCTAGAACGAGCGAACACACACGCACGCGTATTAAATCCGTTATCTGATATACAATCTAGCGCACTGTGCAGGGAACATGTTTAATATACTGTCTAGTGCGCTAAGTAGGGATCATGAATTCATATCTAAAATACTATCTAGTGCACTATGTAGGGAACATAAATCCGTTATCTGATATACAACTTAGTGCACTATGTAGGGAACATTAATGTGTTTGTGACGCGAACAGTTAGCTTAGTAGCTCAGTTAGCAGCTTCTAAAAATTCTGTTATCACCCATATACTGTACTTTGGTGTGTGCGAGAGATTTTTTTTACCTTTTTTATTTAATTAAAAAAAAAATTTTTGGAGGGGGGGGGGGGGGGGGGGCGTGGTCCGGGGGTACCTCCCGGAAATGAGTATTTGCAACTTGGGATGTCTGTGTTAGGGTTGGCACAGAGCCAACACAAAAGTTTTAGAGGAACCCTAAGGCGAACACCACACCACAGACTCAGAGATAAAGTATAACAGATTTATTGAAACACAAAGCACAGGAGCAGATGAACTAAAAAAGGACGACCAGGGAACCAGGAGGCGACGGAGGACAACAGGGAAGGAGAGTCCGGACACTGGAACAGCAGCAAGGGAACCGAAGGGGCAGGTGGCGCTGTCAGCAGGGAACCAGAAGCCTGGGGAGTAAGGCTGGCAGGGCTCAGGAGAAGCAGCAAGGAACCAGAAGGCTGGAATGCCAGACGATCTGGTAGTGGGTGAAGGAAAACCAGGGGCTTATGAAGGCTGAGTGGTAATGAGTAGATTGAAGACAGGTGAATTGATTGAATTCCCCTCAGCTACACCAGAGGTCGCCAAAACCCCCAAGAAGGCAGCATGAGTGGAAATCCTAACATGATGAGCCTTTTTATTTGTAGAAAATTATGTGTTCACTGAGAACAAAAATATTCTGAATGTCCCAAACAGGTAAGCACAAAGTTAAAAGAAGGAAAGATTATCAAAAAGTTTACAGTTGCAGCAAGTAATTGTGATGCTGAACCCACTGCGACTCTGACCATGAAAACGTAAGTTTAAATAAATGTACAGTTCAATAGAAAATCAAGACAGAAATGTCACATGAGATTTTTCCTATGAATGAGAAAATAAAATCAGATCTCACAGTAGAATGATGAGCAGTTACAGCAAACTCACAAAATAAACTCCAATCTTATTCCACTCGGATATGATGAATGATGGGGTGTAATTCTACAAGAGGACAGTAGATGGAGCTGCTGTATAGAAAATGATGAAGGTTCCAACTTGATTAAAGTTTAGTTCAGATAAACTCACTTTTGATTTGGACTGGAACGAAATGGCGTCGAATAACGGTAAGATCCAAATGACCTTCATTAATAATGAAATGTGTTCATCCGCGTTCTATCTGTTAAATGTGTTTATTTATAAGATAGAACTAAACTGTGTGTAAATGTGTAACGAGTCTCTAAACCTGAAATAGAAACAGGATCATATAACACAGGGTTTTACACTGCTACTGTCATTTTACACCATTTCTCCATGTAAACAACACATGAGTCAGAGAAACAGTCAAAATCAACAGTTAAATAAAAAAAAAAAAAAAACTTGTAATCAAATAATGTTTTAAATAGTTCATTTAAACACATACACTGTCTTGCCAAAGCTTTGTGGACACCTTTTCATTACATATACAATGTAAGATTAGTACAGTGGATCCAGAAAGAATCTGTGAAGTACCATTGTTTAGCTCTCTCCACAGATTTTGGACAGGGTTTAATTCTGGGCTATGGCTGGGCAAAAAAAAATATTAATACTGGCACCAAAGTAAACTGTATACTGAATACTTCTATGAATGTGACATCTAAGCCTTTAACTCTATTTAATTTTTTAAACAATATGTTTTTATTTCAATATGGGTGATTACGTTTGAATTGATCATCTGGCAAAGATGATCAGAGGATCCAGTTTGTCAACAAATGTGTGAGAAAATGATGAAATGTTTAAAAACAATGAACCTCAAAGAAAGATTGGAAAAAATTTTCATGTTCTCCCTCTACAGTGCAGAATATCATTAAACCATTAAAGGAATCAGGATCTTAAGCTTAATCTGAACGCTCATGATCTTCCATCCCTCAGACGGTGCCACATCAAGAACCTCCACTCAACACTAGCTGATATAACCACATGGGTGAGGGATTAGTTTATCAAACCTTTATCAGCTCTACAATACAGAGTTACTGCACTAATCATACTTAACACTTTACTGAGAAGTCTTATGTTAACCATGTCCAGAAGTGGCGTCGACTTCTTAGGGCTAGGTTCTTAGTGGTTAGGGCAGCAGAAAAGACCATAGGGGCCAGTCTTCCACCTATTGAGGATCTGGCTCTAAAGCACCTCTCGTCAAAAGCCAGGAGCATCATTAGTGACTCCACTCACCCCTGTCACAGACTGTTCACCCTTCTGCCCTCGGGTAAAAGGTACAGTAGTCTACGCTGCAACACGGACCGGTTCAGAAGTAGTTTCTACCCAACTGCCATCAGACTTCTGAACAGAACAAATTAACCCAAATCTGATAAATATTTTAATCTATGGATATAACATGTGCAATATCCTTATATCTTAACAAGCAGTAACAAAATGTGCAATAACAAAATGTGCAATAATTATCATTATGTATAACCACTGTGAATTTTTCTGCATGTGCAATACTTTAAGTACAATGTGCAATTTTTGTAAATGCCAGTATTATTATTATTATTACTATTATTTAACTTTACTATTCTATTACTGTTCTATATATATTTCTTATTCTTTAAACCTGTGGTGTTTTTAATGTGAACTAATGCACGTAATCTCGTTTTTTCTGTACACTTCGGTGTTCAGTAAAATGACAATAAAGTAAATCTTGAATCTTGAATCTTGAATCTTCTCTGGGCTCTGAGGCATCTAGGATGGACCATCACACTGTAGAAACGTGTATTTTGGTTAGATGAATCAGCATTCCAGCTCTTTTTAAAAAAAATAAATTGGACATTGCGTGGACCAAAGATGAAAAGAACCAGCCAGACTGTTACCAGCAACAAATCCGAAAGCCAGAGTCTGTGTCAGTGCCAGGGTGTGTCATGGTATGAGGGCGTGTCAGTACCCTTGGTAAAGGTCATCAACACGTCTGTGATGCAGCATTAATGCAGAAAATTACATTGAGATCTCAGAACAACGCCTTCAAGACAACACTGAGGTGTTAACCATGTAAAATGTTTTAAGTCTCTGTATAACTGGATTTTACTTTAATATTAGTAGCAGAAGTATTTTATTACTATTACTGTAAGTTTAAAGTAATTCTGCATATTTTACTGTAGAACTCCTCTTTATTTTTCCAAGGTTAACAGGAACTTATCTGTTATCTGTGCTTTTTTTCAGATTTTTTAAACACTTTCAGAAGACAAAGTATTGCAGTACCTTTCACCTGTAAGTTATAGTGGAACTTTTTTACTTAAACTTTAGTCAAAAATATAATTTACTGTAAGTAAATTTGAGTAAATATTACTTTACACAATATGAATGATATGATATAGGAATGTCTTTCACAGCTTGGATCACCACAGAACCTAAATAATTATCTTACTTCTGGACTTGAATGCTGAGGTTACACCAATTTCTCCATAGATGTAAATCAGTAATGTTCATCAAAAATAATTATTAAAAATTAAATAGAAAACACAGCAGTCAGTTTTCTCAGAAATATAATCACACGTTACCCTGGTTACTGAACCCAGGGACTGAATCTGGACCAGTTTATTAATCATAAATGTGAATTATATTTTTTTCAGTCTCTGAGCTGAGGATCGTGCTACTGGGTACAAATGTTCATTACACCAACAAATTAGCAAACATCCTCCTGGGAAAAGAAGCATTTCAGACTGAAGCTCCTCCATATTTAATAGATCATCACTGTGAGAGAGTTAGTGGACTGGTGGAGGGAAGAACCATCACCATCATCAATGCACCTCACCTATATAATCCCAAACTCTCTCAGAAGAAACTGATACAGAAAGTGAAAGAGTGCATCACACTCTCAGATCCTGGACCTCATGTGTTCTTACTGGTGCTCCAGTCCCAAAACCTCACAAAGGAGCCCAATGACAGAATCATAAGCACCCTGTACTCGGACATCCCACAGTCTATAAACCGGTTATTATTAGTAACTACAGCTGAAGAGCATGGATTCTTCTCCACATGTATCAGTGAATGTGAGATGAAACACTACAGAATTGTGAATCTATCACCATTTAATAAACATCAAGTTCTGCAGCTTCTGAAGAAGATAGATGTGATGGTAACTGAGAATGGAGGAGATCACATGACCTGCACAATTAATGAACCACAAGAGAGGAAGAACCTGGGATCACCAGGACCACAAGACCAGGATTATTCATTAGAAACTACATCAACTGATCCGGCTGTGAAGAGAAAACAGCTGGTGCAGAGTGGAGGTAATCATGGTATTTATGTAATTTGTAGATTATTGAAGTCGTCTTAAGCAGAGATGGATCTGACCAATGTCATAACCTTTGCTTTATTCATTCATCAGTCATTCATCATTGTGTTTCTACGCTCACACAGACACTTTATAGTGTCTATATAGATTTTACAAACAATCGTATTTAACTGTAAAAACTGTTTTAAATAATACACTGTTGTTATTTGCAGAACTCTTCTAGTTTTAAAACCTTCATGGACCTTCTTGCATAAACTGCATGTTTAAGATCAATTCATAGATTTTCTATGAAAGTCAGGTTCAGGGATGTCCCGATCCGATCTCAAAGATCAGAATCGGGCCCGATCAAGGCATTATTTAACTGATCGGTATCGGCTTTACTAAGCCCGATCCTAAGCCCGATTTTTTTTATTTTACGTCAGCGGTCAAGCCGGTTGTCATAAATGGAGAGTCCAACAGTGAAGTGTAATGTCTGCAATGCGAGCGTTTCACGAGGCGGTGGGAGCAGAGCTGCATTCATTACTGTAGATTTTTACTGTTTATATGGTGTGTGAGTCCAGGATCACTCCGGTTTACAAAACAATAACTTTTAGTCCGAGTATGAGAGGAGCATAACATTTACAAGACTGAACAGTTACAACACGCCTACAAGTACGGTGGCTCATAACAAACAAACCATATCATTTAACCAAACGATCTACAATTACTATGGCACCTAAAAAATAAACACTCAGTCGAATACAGTGAGTTTATTATTATATGATGAGAGGAGGAACCGGCTGTCCTCTAAGATGGCAGAGATGCTGATTTTCCTCAAAAAGAACCTTCACTTCATTTTGGGTGTGTTGCTACTACAATGCTGCACTAAGTTTGTTTACTCTTATTTTGTAAAATAAAGGAGAATTAAGCAATAGCTTGGATGCAGCATTTTTTTCCTACAGCACTGCAGAGCTATTCAGTTGTTAAACATGTACACTGGATTAATGTGAATAACTGTGATGTACTTGAAGTGTGCACTGTGTAAACAGTATTATCCAGTTCTTATCTAGACAATATCTAGAAAATACAAGTATCGGTTTGAGACTCGGTTTTGGATCGGGATCAAAATTAATGATCGGGATCTGTAACAAAAAAACGTGATCAGGACATCCTTAGTCAGGTTACAGTGAGGGCCATTACATGCATTTTAGCTTGAGTCAATGCTTTTTGTGAGGGCTCTTTTAGGTAAAACTGGGCGTTGCCTTAGACTGTAGAGCAGTTTTTTAATGTTGTTTTCATGGCATTTCACATGCAGTTACTGTTGCTGTGGTTTAATTCATATGTTTCTTTTACCTTTACATTTTTTACATTTGTTTAACAAAAAAAATTCAGACAGAGGCAAAAAGAGTGAAAAAGTTACAGTGTTTTGAAACATACCAAATTAAGCAGGTGAACCTGAAGCTAGCTAGCTCATATAAAGGTATCTCGAGAGCAAAGGCTCAGATTTCAGCGTTTCATGCATTTCTATTTGCTATCAGTAGTTCAATATGGTCACTTTTGAAGCACTGGGTGTTTTGTTTAAAATATGGTAGGACAACATGTGATCTTGCTTTCACAATTGCACTTACCTTTTTATTTGGTAAGGTTTTTATCTACATGAGTATCCATCTGGACGTCCAAATGTTTTGCTGCTAAATTCGAAAATATTAACATCCCGCCCCCTCTTTAACCAAAACCCACCCCCTGATTGGTTGCATTAAAAATTGCGCTCAGAAGGTTACTATAATAACTATAACTCCAACGTACGAGGAGGATCGTAAGCAAGTCTTTGCAAGCAAACATCATAAGAGAATTGTCAGTTCAACAACATTTATATTTACATATGTGGGATTTAGCAGACACTCTTAGAGGTTTCACAATAAACATTTTCTTACTGTAGTAAACAACAGTCCAAGAACACAAATCTGCTTAAACCCTGTTAGAACACTGTTTAGGAAATAAGAAATAAATACAAGCATTAGTAAATACATGTTTTACCTGTTTTATTGTGTTACTTTAGTGGCAGAAGGAGTCTCTACATTACCAGTGTTGAACTTGGTGCTGTGTGGAAGTGATGAAATAAAATCTTCAATATCAGATCTCATTCTGAAGCAGACAGAACTGATATCAGATCCCAGATCAGAGTGTTTAATGAGGAAGGGTGTGGTGAGTGGATACCAGGTCACGTTGTTAAAGACTCCGGCTCTCTGCAACTCTCTGCTGTCAGATGATAAAGTGATGCGAGAGACTCTTCAGTGTGTATCTCTTTGTAATCCTGGAGTTCATGCTTTCATCATCATCATACCTGTTGGTCCACTTCAGGATGAAGATAAAGCAGAAATCAAGATGATCCAGAGGATCTTCAGCTCCAGAATGAATGACCACACCATCGTCCTCTTCAGCAACAGTAACACTGATGATACTGCAGCAATAAACTTTATTAAACAAAGTTCAGAAACAGAAGAACTTCTCAGCATGTGCAGTGGCAGATACATCATGTTACAGAAAACAGAGAGTGAAAGATTCCAGCAGGTACCAGCTCTGTTGGATCAAGTAAAGAAGATGGAGACTACCAACAAGTTTTATTCTCTCCTGATGTACGTTGCAGCACAGAGAGACAGAGCTACACAAGAACTGGAGAAAAAACTGACTGAAAAGGAGGAGAGAATCAAGCAGCTAGAGAAACATCAACAGCAAACATGTGAGTAGTTTCAAAAATACACAAATACACTGATCAGCCATATAATTAAAACCACCTCCTTGTTTCTACACTTACTGTCCTTTTCATTTGCTTTTTAGTTTGTGCTCTGTCTAGTTCATGCTGTTGTGTAAAAGAAGATGTTATCGATTAATTATTTAGTTCTATAATTAATAGTCTAGATAAAACTGGTGCTTTGACTGGAGGCGGCAGTATAGCATAGGCAGAGCCATCTGGAGTAGACGGTAGCTTGAACCCTGTTGAGTCACATGTAGTCAGCAAAGGGTTCCTTTGTTGACCAACCAAGACATCATTCACTCAATCAATCACTGCAGGACTGCAGACACAACATTCCAGAACCCTTGCAGTGATCAGATTACAGAGGAATGGAGAATGTTATAATTAATAATAAAATTTACACAAAAATAAAATTTACACAAGAATAAAAAAAATTATTTTAATTTAATTTATCTTATTTTCAGGTGCTGAGGGTGAATCATCTGATCCTGGGAGTATAAGAATTGTTCTTATTGGAAAGACAGGAAATGGGAAAAGTGCAACAGGAAACACCATCCTCGGAAGAAAAGCATTTCAGTGTAATGCCAGCATGAAATCTGTGACAAAAATTTGCCAGAAGGGATTTGGAGAAGTTGAGGGCAAATCCATTGCTGTTGTTGATACTCCAGGACTGTTTGACACCACATTGTCAAATGAAGAAGCAGCTGAAGAAATAGTGAAATGTATCTCACTCTCTGCTCCTGGACCTCACGCCTTTATTATTGTGTTAGGTGTAGGAAGAATCACACAGGAAGAGCTGGAGACCCTGAGTCTGATCAAGAAAATGTTTGGTACTGAGGCAGCAAAGTACACCATAGTGCTGTTTACACGTGGAGATGATCTGGAAGATCAGACCTTGGAAGAATATATCAAAAACAGTGATAACAGAAGCATAGATAAACTGATCAGGGACTGTGGTGGACGAGTTCATGTGTTCAATAATAAAGAAAAGAACGATTTTACACAAGTCCATGATCTTATCAGAATGATAGAAGAAATTATAAAGTCTGACAGAAACAATTACTTTACAAACGAGATGTTTGAAATGGCAGAAAATTCCATCCAGCAGAAACAACAAGAAATACTGAAAGAGAAGGAGGAACAGATGCAGGCTGAAAAAGAAGCTCTGAAATACAAATATGAAGAAGAGCTGGAGAAGATAAGGAAGAGTATGGAGACAGAGAAAGAAAAGCTGGAACAGGAGAGATGTGAAAGAGAAAAAGTGTTTAAGGAACGGGAAGAAGCTCTGAGACGAGAGTTTGAGAAAAAAGAAGAAAAAGAAAAGGAGAAACGGAGGCTGGAGGACCTAAGAAGATCAGAAGAGGATAAACGACAAAAGGCAGAGAATGAACGAATGTTGGAGGAGATGAGGAAGGAAATGGAAAAGCAAAATGCTACATTTCTTAAGCAGCAAGCTGAAAAAGACGAGGAGGACCGGAGGAGAGCAGAAAGAGAAAAAATCGAGAGGGAACGTTTTGAACATGAACAAAAAGAAGCAATGGAAAAACTAAAAATCAGACAACAAGAAGAGATTAAAAAGAGAGACGAGGAAGAACAAAAGAGAAGAAAAGAACAAGAAGAAGAACAGGAAAACTGGAAGAGGAAAATGAAGGAGGTAGAAAATGATAAAAAGGAGATAAAAGATGATATTGAGAGAAAACTGAGAGAACAGGAGATGGAATGGAAGGAGAAGATGAGAGCAGGAGAAGAAGAACACAAGAGAACAAAAGAGAACCATGATAAAGAAGTAAAAGAACAAGAAGAAAAACAGAAAAACTTTGAGAAGGAAAGAGAAGATGAAAGACGTGAAAGAGAAGAGGAAAGAGAACAGTGGAAAGAAGCAGAAAGAAGAGAAAGAGAGCAGAGAGAGCGAGAGTATGAGGAATACATAATAAAAATAAAGAAAGCATTAAAAGAGAAACAAGAAAGAATTAGAAAAGAAGAGTGGGAGAGAAGAACCAGTGAGGACAATGAAAGAAGAGAAGTCACACAGAGGATAATGAGACTAAAAGAGGAAATTGAGAGAGAAAGACAGGAAGAGATCAAGAGAAGAGAGAAAGAAGACAGAGACAGAAGAGAGAAAGAAGAACGAGAGCGTGAGGAAATGAAAAAGAACTACAAGAAGAAAGAGCTGGACATGAAGAGCAAGTATGATGATGAGGCTAGAAGACAAGCTGAACAGTTTAATGATGTTAAAGCTCAGCTGGAAAAACACATAAAGGAACTGATTACCAAGTACCAGAGGGATTATGAACTTCTCGATGACCTGTACCGCGGTACACAGAAGGAATATGCTGAGCTTAAACAAAGCAAGGAGGAAACAGAGTATGAATTACGTAAGGAGATAGATGAGCTAAAACAAAGCACATGTACTATTCTCTAAAAACTACTGCTTTTGTGTGTTTATTATTATCTTGATATTTACATCTTGTAAATAAATTAAATAGCCAAAAGGTATGTGGACACTTGAGCAAAATTACCTTCTTTAACTCCTATTACAAAACCATTCATTTAACCTTCATTCATACAATAAAAGAATCACGCCCATCCGCAGAAATCCAGTAGCCTATCAGGAGAGGCAGTCTATAAATATCTACAGGAGGACACACTTATTGATCAGTATGGGCCAGCAGCAATGTCCTTTGAATATATATGTAGGGAGCCCCTCCCAGGAGCCAAAAACAACCAATGAACCACTTAAACTTTGATTCCTCGGATGGCACTGCTTGAAAAAACAGCATGTATCTGTAATGAAAGCATAAAAACATAAAATACTACATTCAGATTTTTGCTTCATATGACCTTGTGTTGACTTGTGTATTGATTCTTAAAATAGTGCCGTTACGACTTTGATATGCAGTCTCCACCAAACCAGAAGGGTACTGCACTGTGACCCAGAATATGGGAAAGTAGATCAAAAGGTAATAATGGAACAGTGGTTCTCTACACCCACATTTTGTGGTCACTTGGTTGGATAGGAACAGCCAGAGAATTAGTATTACATAGAAGTAACGACTAACGACTCTGTGGTCACAGTCATAAGGTGATGAGTTTATTATTATATTTGAAGGACGGGCAAAACAGAAAGAATTTAGTCTGGAAAGCAGTATTGGTCGTCCTCCATTGTTCAACTGATAGATCTGGTTTTGTATTAAAATATTTTGCAGCATTAAACCAATTTAAAGATTTCTGTGTTATTCTTACTGTATATGGAGTTTATGGTGATAATCACTGTAAATGATGATATTTTAAATATATAAAGAGAAGTATGTGTGATTTGTAAGTTTTATATAGAATTGTCTATGCATTTATATTTACTTTTACTTCAACATAAAAAATAAATGTATTCTATACATTACAGTGTTTAAGCAAAGTGAATTTATTTGTATAGCGCTTTTTACAGTAGACCACATCTCAATGCAATTTTATAGATTCCAGGAGCAAAAAAATCCCTGTTAAACAACCCGAGGGCAACAAGAGCGACAAGGAAAAACTCCCTACATGTTTTTAATGGGAACTACACTCAACAGGGACCTCCATCATCCTTGGGTAGCCTAAAGCATAATTTATGTTAAATAGGACTTGATTAAATAATAGTTATACATACAAATTAATAAAATGATTTCTAACAAACGTTACAGCAAGTGAGAAGCATAAAGAATTGAATTAGAGTTTGTTAGAGTTTTAGTTCTGTCTGTAGTAGAATAAAGTCTGTTGGTGAGTTCTGGACATTGTGACCTCCAAAACCCAGTTTGAGCTGGTTTAGACCAGTTCTGCTTCTAGCTAAGAAATCTCTGTTAACGATGGAATCTTCAACTGTTCAGTATTTAGTAGCATCAAGTATTTATTATACACATTTATTTTTTTCAGAATGTAAATAATATTGTGTAAGTACTGCTACTATTTTTCTCCACTGCTGCTATTTTCTCTGTTGAAGAGATGCCATGCAGAATGTCATTGTACTTGTGTATAGTGACAATAAAGACAGTTTTATTTTGTTCTGTGGTACATATTGTAGAAGTTAAACACAATGCATATTTAAACATCTTGTTACCTTCATACTCAGTAGTTTTTTTTCCCTTCAGTTTATCATACAAGCTACAGGTTTGTAAACTAGGCATTACACCCATGTCATGTTTTACTACGTCATTTTCTCTGGTTTAACAATTTAACAGCCTTCAATCATTTTATTTTTTTTCAGTAATATAGATCTACTGTATGTGTACATCTAATAAGAATATGGTGCAACCTCAACATTCTATGTAAGATAACACATTGTATAAAACTGTGGTGATCCAAGCCGTGAGAGACATTTCTAGATTATATAATTCATATTATGTAAAGTAATATTTACTAAACTTTTTTTTACAGCTAGTGATATTTTTGGACTAAAGTTTAAGTAAAATAGTTTAGCCATGACTTACAAGTAAGAAGTTGTGGCATACTTTCTCTTCTCAAATGCTTTAAAGAACCTGTAAAAAGAAGCAGAGATTACATGGTTCTGTTAACTCAGGAAATATAAAGTAGAATTCTACAGAATCTAATCAAGCTAATAGTAATACTAATAAAATACTACAGCTTCTAATAAACCAGTTCAATCCTGTTATACAGAGACGTTTATAAAACAAACACTTGATTGATTATTCACACAATATAATCTGAACTGAATTAATAATATAACTGATTGATTGTGGAAAAGAAGGCACACCCCCATACCATGACACACCCTGGTACTGACACACCCCATACCATGACAGACCCTGGTACTGGCACACCCCCATACCATGACAGACCCTGGTACTGACACACCCCATACCATGACAGACCCTGGTACTGACACACCCCATACCATGACAGACCCTGGTACTGGCACACCCCCATACCATGACAGACCCTGGTACTGGCACAGCCCCATACCATGACAGACCCTGGTACTGATACACCCACATACCATGACAGACTCTGGCTTTTGGACTCGTTGCTGATAACAGTCTGGGTGGCCCCTCAAAAAAAAAGACCTGGAATGCTGATTCATCTGACCACAATACACATTTCCTTTGTGTGATGGTCCATCCTAGATCAATGTTTGAATGTCTTCTGAACTATGGAAAATATACTCTGACATCTCAATTCTCATCAGGTCTGTTTTATAAAGATACAGCAGGACACATGGATGAGACTGATCCAGCTGCAAAAAATGATGGATTAACAAAAAGAGCAAGATTCACTGCTTAAAGTAACACTGTTGATCTGATTGGTTCACTCTGACATATTCTTTCAGGACAAACTTTTACTGAATGGCAGCGATTTACAGATTAAATTGATCAGGAGTAAAAATTAATTATGTCTAATTGCTGATCGACAAGTTATTTCTTGCTTAAAAATACTCACTGTATCACTTTTTAGAAAAAAAGTAACAATTTATCCACCGGTAAAGCTGGGGCATGCACAGGCTCTTTTACACTCGACTGCTAAATACCACTCGACCGCTAAATACCTGATTGAAAGAGTTATTATGAAAACTTTCATCTGGCAGAAGTCGTGTGTGTAGCCAGGAGAATATTTTTCTTGGCATGCTGCTGAAGTCTATAGTATTTGCTTTGGTTGAGAATGACGCGTATAGTGGATTATTTACTCATAACCCTTTTAATTTTAAACATTTTGATACAGCGTTTGTAGTTCTCTCTGTGACTGGAATTCAGTACCCTGCAAAACCGTTTCAACCCAATTTTTAGGAAGGAAATGTGATCCGTGAGTATCACTCTTTAGTTCAAGCTTCTGGAAAACACCTGAAAGATCAGTCGTTGTCAATAGACAGATCAAAGTATGCAAATGGATACACGTTTCATGCCCTTAACATGACCCCTGACGACGACTGTGGGCAACACCTCTCATTAATCAATATGGAAATATGAGACTGGAGCTTGGATTTTGACGACCGCTCCCTAGAACTGTAAATTTGATTTTATATGCTTCTTTTGATCAAATTTTAGAAATGAATCAGTTTCAATCAATGTTTTTCGTCAATACTCATCCAAGACACATGTCAGGGGAACAATGGTTGGCGATATATTTCAACGATGAAAGCATCGCAGAGTTTTTTGACTCATTTGGTAACAAACCTGACTATGCACTTTTTCCACAATCAATTTATTCCTTTTTAAAAAAATAACTGTCGCCAAATAAATTATAATTCTAAACAAGTTCAATGCTAATGTTTGTTGTGGACAATACTGCATTTTTTTTTAACGCTTAGGGCTAAAGGATATTCTTTGAACAGTGTCTAGGTATGGTGTTAATTTAAAAATGAATGATAAAATGGTTATGTCTTTTGTAAGTAAAATGTACCCTAGAGTAAATGTGATATACATCCGAAAACATGGAGGTTAGAAATTGTTCAGGGTCTTTGATTGAAGTTGTGTAGGATCTTTCAGGTTTTTCACACATTTTTCCCCACAAGGAATTTAATGCTAATTTAGCAACAGACCTTTTAGCAGAGTTGGTAATGATACATCCTGATTTTCGATCCTGATTTTCTGAAAAAAGTTCTTCATCTTCTTCATCTCGGTAATAACCTTGCTGATCCGAGTGGGCTACAGACAGAGAGGGCTTAGTGAGCAATATAGAATTCACATTCTTTTTAAAAGTAATCTTAATAAATATGTATAAATCACTCACATGAAGGTGGACCTTCGATGGACATTTCTTCAACAAAGTTTAAATCAGTGATAATTCTGCTTACTTCATTGTTATTGACTTAAAATAAATAAATAAAAATGCAAAAATGATTGATATAGAACAAGAACATTGTATGATTGTATAAAAAATAAAAATCAGATTAATACTTACAAAATGATGATGCGTCTAAATTAAATTTTTCAGCATCATCGTCGGATTGGATGTTTATAGCTTAAATCAGATGTAAGTATGTTGTATTTAATTAGTTCTAAAATATAGAATAGTAAAATTACAACTGATAAATATTACTACAATATTTACTTACATTGATGTTGTACAGGGGATGTTAACGGTTTATCAACCTCCACAATCTCTTCATCATCTGATAGAATTATAACAATCTAAAAATAAATAAATCATTGTAATACATCTATATTTATACATCGGAATAATCATAAATCAGAAATGTTATCCTCTTACAGCGTGCAGGGCATACTGCCTGTTGGCTTGAGAAGAGCCTTTTTAAACATTAATGGTGTGTAAATTTCTTGTTCTTCTATTGGTTAAAATTGTAAAAAAAAAATCCCTCCTACTCGCTTTTTTTTCCCCCACACATGCATTAAATTTAATATTCTTTTGTATGTTATCTAATAAGAGAGGCTTATCTTACTTCGTATCATTAAGTATCATGTTAATAACATGAGAAAATAAGGAACAATTTGTACATTAAGTCTTTTAAAAGTTGCACAGCTATTTCTAGAGTCACCATTTAGAAAAGTTTTCTTACCTGTGGCCATGGTTTCAAAAGATGTCTCTTGACTCTGAAGAGACTGAAGAAATGAAGAATGAAGAAGCCTGAGTTTGTTAAAGATCTGTTGGTAAACCTTTTTATACTGAGTTTAGCAGGAAGGAAAAGTTAACAAATGGTATGTCAACCATATCTTGACAACATAAGGTATAAGGTATATAACTGGGGGAAATATAAAATATTTCATTTTTTATATATATTTAGTTAACATTATTCAAATGATGCTTACTTTAAAACACTAATATAATTTGTGTATGTGTCTGAGTGGTGGCTGTGGTGTGGGTGGGGTGGGGGTCATGTGATTAAAAGTGTGTGGATCCGATTGCTTGTGTTGGACTGGGAAGAAAAAACCCTAAAGTTTCTAATTTATTTGTTTTATTATACATGTAATATTAAAATATAGTTTTATATTTAGTTCGCATGATTCAAATTCGCTTTTGTGTCTGAGTAGTGGGTGAGTAGTGGGTGAGGTGTGTGGGTGAGGGGTGTGTGTGTGTCAAAGCGGAGGTGTGAGGGTGTGTGTGTGGGTGTCTAAATGACGGTGGGAGGGGTGTGTGTCATCATTACATTACTTCCTTAAGACAGAAAGGATGCACAGCTGGTACATATGTTTTTAATATTATCTATCATCTCAAGTAACATAACCTTTAACCCCTTGACACATTTTCACATATATGTGATGGATTTATTGACAGATTGGACAGATGTCACATCTGTTTTTAATTTAATAACCATATGGCTATCATCTCAAGTAGAGATGTACCGATCGGGGTTTTTGGCACCGATTTCGATCACCGATCTCCTTTCAGGGCAATCAGTCGATAGCCGATTCCGTTCGGAGTGGGGGGTGGGGGGGTTGCAACATGCAATTTTTAGCGCAAAATAAGCAGTAAATAATAAACAAAGTAATCAAACAATTATTTTTTTCACCCACAGGAGACATATTTCATTAGTCTAACTGACCACACACACACGCAGGTTTAATGTTATCCAGTTTAGTCTGAAAAAACCTTAAAAAGAGCCTCACAGTGAAAATAAACCGGTGACGAAAGCAACAGCGTGTGTGTGTGTTTCTTTAAGAAAGACGCTTTGTTCACAGTATCGCTATAAGTGATTCTGATTCAGGAGTCGAATCATTTAATATGACGCATAAGTTTCTCTTCTCAGTTATCTCTCCGTTTTTACTGTTATTAATAAATGCTGCGGTTTTAAATAAACACCAGCTACTACAGAACATTTTGTGTGACTTTCTTACATTAAAAAGCTCAATTAAAAATCTTAATTAAACCGCTATTACCACAGAGCGGTCACCGAGTCAGACTCGTTCCGTCTGTTGAGCTAAAAGTTTTCAGATGATCCTGAACTAACGAATTTGATAATGAATAAACTTTTGCCTCTGATTGGCTCTGTAACGTTTTCTGTTCTCATTTACATCAAAAGCAAGAACCGCTCACGATTTACCAAAGTGAACCAGGAGTTTATATAACGTGCTGATAGAATCGGCTCAGATGTGACCGGGTTGAATTATCTTTTTAAAGTAAATATTTCAATCAGCAAAATTGCATCATATGTATGATGCACAACGTTAATGATGTTATTTTAGGTCATAAAGAGCTTTCACAATGGTTTCTGTACGATTGTTGATGAATGGTGATGCGATGGTTCGTGCTTTGTAGTTCAAAGTCTGGATCAATCCACTGAGCTGTTAAGCTTAACATGATCTTTATAGATCACACGATCGGATCGGCTACATTTGGGAAATATCGGCCGATCACCGATAGCATATTTCGATTAAAAATCGGCCGATACCGATTTATAGCCGATCGATCGTCCCATCTCTAATCTCAAGTAACATAACTTTTGACCATAATTACATTCATAACATTTTTTCCATGACCTTTGACCGGAAGCCCCGCCCTAAAAGCTGTTAAACTGAGTTTGAAAAGAGGTACCTTTTACATTGTGTGTATCAGGTGTCACTAATACTTACGGGCTCCAGAACGTCACTTTTTACCAAAGCCTCCAGTGCAGCCTCTACCTTTGGCTTAATTGCGTAAGGCACAGGGCGAGCCTTTAGAATCCTAGGCTTACAGTCAGCTTTGTACGGTGGCCGAGAAGTGCAAAACCAAAAGGGGCACCTTACACAGTCATGAGAACAAAGGTTTTATTTATGGTGTTTAACATTTATTATTTTCATTATTTATAATAATAAGTCAGAACCATATTTTAGGCAAAACAACGCACTCTGCCCACTGTGCTGCTCATACAGCGGTGTATTAAACAGGTTATGCTGCTATAACCAGTGCACACACCATTACTAAGAATAAAAGTGAACACTACTTAATATAATTCCCTCAGTAACAGCAGTTTCCTGTTGTTTTATACACATCACACTGTCTCCCATTGATAAAAATACAGAACAAAGCGTCCTGTATCAGTTCAATACTGAACGCGGTGTTTAGTCTCCAAATAAAGAAGGATTCTGTATTTTACAGGACGGTGGGTAACCCTGCTTTGATTGTCTCTTATATAGTGAGTGAGATAAAACACAGCACCAGAGCTTCATCAGTCCCGCACATGCTGCTTTAATATACAGTCATGGCCAAAAGTGTTGGTACCCCTGAAATTTTTCCAGAAAATAAAGTATTTCTCCCAGAAAATTATTGCAATTACACGTGTTTTGTTATACACATGTTTATTCCCTTTGTGTGTATTGGAATAACACAAAAAAGCTGAGAAAAAAAGCCAAATTGGACATAATTTCACACAAAACTCCAAAAATGGTCCGGACAAAATTATTGCCACCTTTTCAGAATTGTGGGTATATAACTTTGTTTCAAGCATGTGATGCTTGTTTAAACTCACCTGTGACAAGTAACAGGTGTGGGCAATATAAAAATCACACCTAAAACCAGATAAAAAGGAGAGAAGTTGACTCAATCTTTGCATTGTGTGTCTGTGTGTGCCACACTAAGCATGGAAAACAGAAAGAGGAGAAGAGAACTGTCTGAGGACTTAAGAACCAAAATTGTAAAAAAATATCATCAATCTCAAGGTTACAAGTCCATCTCCAGAGATCTTGATGTTCCTTTGTCCATGGTGCGCAACATAATCAAGAAATGTACAACCCATGGCACTGTAGCTAATCTCCCTGGATGTGGATGGAAGAGAAAAACTGATGAAAGGTTGCAACGCAGTATAGTCCGGATGGTGGATAAGCAGCCCCAATCAAGTTCCAAAGAAATTCAAGCTGTCCTGCAGGCTCAGGGTGCGTCAGTGTCAGCGCAAACTATCCGTCGACATTTGAATTAAATGAAACGCTATGGCAGGAGACCCAGGAGGACCCCACTGCTGACACAGAGACATAAAAAAGCTAGACTGCAGTTTGCCAAAATGTATGTGAGTAAGCCAAAATCCTTCTGGGAAAACGTCTTGTTGACAGATAAGACCAAGATAGAGCTTTTTGGTAAAGCACATAATTCTACTGTTTACCGAAAACAGAATAAGAAAAGAACACAGTACCTACAGTCAAATATGGTGGAGGTTCAAAGATGTTTTGGGGTTGTTTTGCTGCCCCTGGCACTGGGTGCCTTGACTGTGTGCAAGGCATCATGAAATCTGAAGATTACCAAAGGACTTTGGGTCGCAATGTAGAACCCAGTGTCAGAAAGCTGGGTTTGCGTCCTAGGTCATGGGTCTTCCAGCAGGACAATGACCCCAAACATACTTCAAAAAGCACCAGGAATGGGTGGAAACAAAGCTCTGGAGAGTTCTGAAGTGGCCAGCAATGAATCCGGATCTAAATCCCATTGAATACCTGTGGAGTGATCTTAAAATTGCTGTCGGGAGAAGGCACCCTTCAAATATGAGAGACCTGGAGCAGTTTGCAAAAGAAGAGTGGTCCAAAATTACAGTTGAGAGGTGTAAGAAGCTTGTTGATGGTTATAGGAAGTGATTGATTTCAGTTATTTTTTTCCAAAGGGTGTGCAACCAAATATTAAGTTGAGGGTGCCAATAATTTGGAGTTTTGCGTGAAATTATATAAATTTTGGCTTTTTTTCTCAGCTTTTTTGTGTTATTCCAATACACACAAAGGAAATAAACATGTGTATAACAAAACATGTGTAATTGCAGTAATTTTCTGGGAGAAATCTTAGGGGTGCCAACACTTTCGGCCATGACTGTAAGCTCCGATACACCGAGTCCAGTGTTACAAAAGTGTTACAACAAGCCTCGGTATCAAATGTTCCGTCCCTAATAAACAATGTTTTGTCCATTTTGTGTTAATTATTTTCATTATTTCGCTTTTGTTGTTCTTGTGAGAATTCCTTAGATGTTTAGAAGAGCAGACAGTAGATAGAGATGCACATGCCACGTCTAAACATCTGCACAAACAATCTAATAACTTTCCACAAGAAAAACAATAGCGGGTCAACTGGATAAAATTATTTCCACAAACTAGACAAAACCTTGTTTATCGTCACCATCACAAACTCCGTTCACTTCACCGCTGATAAACAGTTTGATTGACAGCAGGTAAGCAAGGCGCACTTCTGATTTATTGTCCCTACCTTTTCCGTCATAAATGTGCGGCCGAGAAGTGCAAAACAAATTTACATTTTAGAAAACAAAATTACATATGCCGAAAACAAATTTACAAGTGCTGAAACACTTTTACATATGCCAAAACAAATTTACAAACACTGGGTACCCAAACACTTGTAAATTTGTTTTTGCTTTCATTGTAAATTTGTTGTTGTTTTTTTGTTGTAATTTTGTTTTCTGAAATGTTAATTTGTTTTGCACTTCTTGGCCACCGTAGGTTTGACATCTAGTTTTACTATAATACCTTTAATGGTGCCCAACTCGTCCTTCAACACTTCTGAGTGTTTGGTTAAAACAGCAGAGAGACCAGTGACACCATTCAAACTGAGGGCCAATCAAGCTGGATCTTTTCTAACCATGAGCGGCCTACAAGTGCTGGGTAATGGCCTTTAACAATATAGAGTGGCAGCTTTGCTGACTGACCCTTTAGTTGCACTTTCACATCAATGACACCTCTGATATCAACACGCTGGCCAGTGAATGTTTTTAGTACAATGTTTGTTGGTTCTAAGGGCAGATGTTTCAGGGAGCTGCGATACACACTGTCTGATACATCGAAACAGCCAGAGTGTTAATCTCCATACAAACTGACTGCCTTTCCAGGAGGGGTGTAACCCAGTAGCCCTTTTCGTCCCCATCTACAGCTCAAATCTTCAGTGTCACTTCCTCAGCAGATGAATCGCTATCATCGGATCCCTTTTTCATTGACACATTTGCCGGTTTGCCATATTTTGGTTTTGCACTCTTTTCTGCATTTTTCTTGCCCTCACAGGCACGCTTGATGTGGCCTTTCTTTCCACAGCTCCTACACATTCAATCTTTGCACCAAAACTCCCCTGCGTGATGCCCTAACTTGCCGCACCGATAGCATGTAGTGTTTTCGAGCACTTGTGATTCAGTCACAATCTTTTGTACTTTACCTGAGTTGCTAAGATGCTGTGCTTCTCTTACAGCAAGCTCCATGCTCACGCTAATTTCTGTGGCTTTCTGCAGTGTGAGGTTGCTTTCGTTCTGCAGACGCTTTTGTATGGCTTCACTCCTGAGTCCGCATACTAGCCTGTTCCTGAATGTGTGTTTAAAACGTCACCAAACTCACAGTGCTCCGAAAGTTTCCTCAGGGCTGCTAAGAACATCGTCACACTTTCTCCCTCCTACCTCATTGAGACTGGGTCTATTGTAAAGCACTATACAAATAACTTTTACTTTACTTGAACACTGTGATGTATACATTAAATTTATTTTTCATGTTGAAGTAGAAATAAATGCATAGACAATACTTTATATAAAAAACTTACAAAACACATGTACTCATGTTTATATATTTATTTATATACCAGTAATTTACAGTGTGTCACGCGTGCCGCTTTCCCTATAGACTCTTCCATCACAACGAACTCCGATTCCCAGAATGCTTCTCTCAACCCCGTGACTTCATCAACCAATCCCAATGCGATTACCAGATCCGATTCACCTGTGTACTGAATTACTTCCTGTATAAATAACAGTCTGTTTGTATTGCATGTTGCGAAGTATTGCCTCTGTTTTTCTACAAGCGTACCGAGCGTTATTTCTAATTGTTTATATCGTGTTTTGACCCGTTTCTTGTATTTCCACTCTGGTTTTTGGATTGCCCTTTTGTACCGTGTTTCTCTGACGATTGCTCTTGGTTGCTGATCTTACGTCTGGCCTACGACTTCTTTTTTGGACTGCGTTTTGGTTTCTATGCCGTGGTTTATTGATTTCATGGTTTTGACCCACGCATGGTTTCTGACTACTGGTTTTGGATTTGCGATCTATATTAAAGCTTCCATTTATTTTTACCGTGAGCGTCTCGACTTAATCTGTAGCGTTACACAGTGACTATCACCATAATCATCATATACAGTCAGCATAACACAGAAATCTTTAAGATGGTTTAATGCAGCAAATATTTTAATACAAAAATAGTTCTATCACTTTAAGCCTTTAGCCTACTTCTATGTAATACTAATTCTCCGGCTGTTCTTATTCAACTAAGTGATAAAATATGGGTGTAGAGAACAACTGCTATATTAGTACTTTTGATCTACTTTCCTTTATTCTGGGTCACAGTGCAGTACTCTTCTGGGCTGGTGGAGGCTGCATACCAAAGTTATAACGGCACTATTATAAAAATCATTTAAAGTCGACACACAAGGTCTTGTGAAGCAAAATTCAGCATGTAGTAATTTCTTGTTCCTACCCTACAAATATCTAAAAGAAGCTGCCTCTTATGCAAGGCACTCACCAGCCTGTGACAGTAAGCTTTAGCCCAGCTTGTGGCGTTCCATAGGACTTCTGCTGTGCATAGCAGAGACTTTACCTGCATTTGTGAATGCAGCAACCAACGTTGTTTATTAATGACAGGTTGTTGAGTTTTATGACCTCATGTGATTTAATTACAAAAACATGCTGTTTCTTCTGAGGAATCATTAGTTGTTTTCAGCAACTGTAAGGGGCTCCCCTTATGTATTTATAGGACATTGCTGTTGGCCCATACTGATTAATAAGTGTGTCCTCCCTGTAGATATTTATAGACTGCCTCTCCTGATTGGCTACTGGGATTTCTGTGGGCGGGCATAATTTTTTTTATTGTATGATTAAGGTGAAAATAATAATCATGGTTTTGTAATGGGATGTTAAATTAGGTAATCTTGCTCAGGTGTCCACATACTTTTGACTACATAATTTATTACAAAAGATATGTTCTCTGACTGACCCACTTTGTGTTGTTGAAATGTAAATATCAAGACAATAATATCCATATAGAAGCAATTGTATTTAGGCAATAGTACATTCAATCTTTTTCATCTGCTCACGTAATTCACGCTATGTTTCCTCCTTGCTCTGTTTAAGCTGATTATAATCCTTCTGTGTACCGTGGTGCAGCTCATTGAGAAGTTCATAATCCGTCTGGTACTTGGTAATCAGCTCCTCTATGTGTTTTTCAAACTGAGCTTTAACATCATTAAATGTTTCAGCTTGCTGCTTGAGAAATGTAGCATTTTGATTTTCCATTTCTTTCCTCATCTCCTCCATCTCCTCCTTCTCTACCTTTTGTTGTTCATCCTCTTCTGATCTTCTTAGGTCCTCCAGCCTCCGTTTCTCATTTTCTTCTTCTTTTTTTTCAAACTCTCGTCTCAGAGCTTCTTCCCGTTCCTTAAACACTTTTTCTCTTTCACATTTCTCCTGTTTCAGCTTTTCTTTCTCTTTCTCCATACTCTTCCTTATCTTCTCCAGCTCTTCTGCCGCCTCAAACATCTCGTTTGTAAAGTAATTGTTTCTGTCAGACTTTATCATTTCTTCTATCATTCTGATAAGATCACAGACTTGTGTACGATCATTCTTTTCTCTATTATTGAACACATGAACTCTTCCACCACAGTCCCTGATTAGTTTATCCACGTTTCTATGACCTTTCTTTCTTATATATTCCTCCAAAGTCTGATCTTCCAGATCATCTCCACATGTAAACAGCACTATGGTGAACTTTGCAGCATCAGTACCAAACATTTTCTTGATCAGACTCAGGGTCTCCAGCTCTTCCTGTGTGATTCTTCCTACACTTAACACAATAATAAAGGCGTGAGGTCCAGGAGCAGAGAGTGAGATACATTTCACTATTTCTTCAGCTGCTTCTTCATTCGACAATGTGGTGTCAAAAAGTCCTGGAGTATCAACAACAGCAATGGATTTGCCCTCAACTTCTCCAAATCCCTTCTGGCAAATTGTTGTCACAGAGGTCATGCTGGCATTACACTGAAATTCTTTTCTTCCAAGGATGGTGTTTCCTGTTGCACTTCTCCCATTTCCTGTTTTTCCAATAAGAACAATTCTCAGAGTCCCAGAATCAAGTAATTCACCCTCAGCACCTGAAAATAAGATAAATTAAACTTATTTAATCTTTTATGGCGGCACGGTGGCTTGGTGGGTAGCACTGTCGCCTCACAACAAGAAGGTCCTGGGTTCAATCCCCAGGTGGGGCGGTCCGGGTCCTTTCTGTGCGGAGTTTGCATGTTCTCCCCGTGTCCGCGTGGGTTTCCCCCGGGTACTCCAGTTTCCTCCCACAGTCCAAAAACACGCCACCAGGTTAATTGGAAACACTGAATTCTCCTATAGATATCTAGCCGCTAGATGCACTAGTGCATTGTAGTGCCGGTCCCAAGCCCGGATAAATTAGGGAGGGTTGTGTCAGGAAGGGCATCCGGCGTAAAAATTGTGCCAAATCAATGAGCGATCATGAGGATGACTCGCTGTGGCGACCCCTGACAAAGGGAAAAAGCCGAAAGAAGAAGAAGAAGAAACTTATTTAATCTTTTATTATGTTGCAAATTTTATCTTTGCATAAATAATGTATTATTTTATAACAACGTCCCTCCAATGTTCTTTGTATAAAATAAAGTTTAAATACCTCTGTTCTTTATGTCTTTGCTACAAATCCAAAATAAAAATACAGATAAAGAGACATATTTTCTATTATATATGGAAGGTTTATTTTAACAGAGAGAGACAGAATATCAAGAAAAAATCCAGAAAAAATCATTAAATAAAAGTTATAAATTAATTTGTATTTAATTAAGGGAAATAAGTATTTGATCCCCTACCAACCAGCAGGAATTCTGACCCCCACAGACCAGTGAGGCCCATGAGGCACACAAATGAGTCCTGTCCCTGTATAAAAGACACCTGTCACAGAATCAGTTTCTTCCATTCAAATCTCTCCACCACCATGGGCAAGACCAAAGAGCTATCAAAGGACGTCAGGGACAAGATTGTAGACCTGCACAAGGCTGGAATGGGCTACAAGACCATCAGCAAGAAGCTTGGTGAGAAACAGACCACTGTTGGCGCGATAATTCGAAAATGGAAGACATACAAGATCACAGTCAATCGCCCTCGCTCTGGAGCTCCATGCAAGATCTCACCTGGTGGGGTAAGAATGATTCTGAGAAAGGTGAGGTCAGCCCAGAATTACACGGGAGGAGCTTGTCAATGATCTCAAGGGCGCTGGGAGCAGAGAAATGCTGGATATGACCCCAAGAACACCATCCCCACTGGGCATTTCTCTGCCTCCAAACACGGCGAGTGGAGTTGGGCCTGTACATGAGCCTTCTTGAGCAGAGGGACTTTGCGGGCACTGCAGGATCCCAATCCATTACGGCGAAGTGTGTTACTAATGGTTTTCTTGGTGACTGTGCTCCCAGCTCCCTTGAGATCATTGTCAAGCTCCTCCCATGTAATTCTGGGCTGACCTCATCTTTCTCAGAATCATTCTTACCCCACCAGATGAGATCTTGCATGGAGCTCCAGAGTGAGGGCGATTGACTGTGATCTTGTATTTCTTCCATTTTCGAATTATCGTGCCAGTATTCTTGCTGATGGTCTTGTAGCCCATTCCAGCCTTGTGCAGGTCTACAATCTTGTCCCTGACATCCTTTGATAGCTCTTTGGTCTTGCCCATGGTGGTCAAGAGATTTAAACGGAATAAACTAATTCTGTGATAGGAGTCTTTTATACATGAACAGGGCTAATTTGTGTGCCTTTTGTGCACATAACCGGTCTGTGGGAGTCTGTTACAGGATACTCGATCAGTGATGGAAAAACTGAGTCAGAATCAGGAACTTAGGATTCAGTTTTGTTGATTTATTTCTCCCAATCAAAAAAAACAGGTGCAAAATATTAAACATAAAAATTAATTTCACTGAGATATTCATACACTCAAACCTGGCCTAAACTAATAAACAAACTTTAAACTAAACTTCAGGTAACATGGCATTTCCTAAGTTCACCACTATCCAAAAGTCTACGACAAACAAAGACATGGTATACTTACTGTATACCGTTACATCAGTTTATATTCATTACATTGAGACAGTGTCACAATCACAATTATATAAGAGCACCAAACAAAGGATAAAAAAAAACCTTCCCCCATAGTTACAAAATAGTCTATTCCCAAAATGGTGCAGTCCAAGGACTTCAAATCCCATCAACCATTAGTGCTCGGGTTCTTTGACTCCCAGCACAGCTACCTGCATGCCTGGTGCAAACCTGTAAGAAAACTTACTTGACCAAACCTTTTTTGGTTAAACATGAACACTACTAACCCCACAAACATTTATTCCACGTTTTACCCTTATTCCCCTTCAATTAAATAATCAGTAAATGATTTAATTTTGTTGATATTCTGTCTCTCTCTGTTAAAATACACCTTCCATAAAAAATTATAGACTGTTCAAGTCTTTGTACAGTGGGGTCAAAAAGTATTTAGTCAGCCACTGATTGTGCAGGTTCTCCTACTTAGAAAGATGAGAGAGGTCTGTAATTTTCATCATAGGTACACTTCAACTATGAGAGACAAAATGAGAAAAAAATCCAGGAAATCACATTGTAGGGTTTTTAAAGAATTTATTTGTAAATTATGGTGGAAAATAAGTATTTGGTCAATAACAAACAAACAAGATTTCTGGCTCTCACAGACCTGTAACTTCTTCTTTAAAAAGCTCTGTATAAAAGACACCTGTCCACAGCCTCAAACAGTCAGACTCCAAACTCAACCAAGACCAAAGAGCTGTTGAAGGACACCAGGAAGAAAATTGTAGACCTGCACCAGTCTGGGAAGAGTGAATCTACAATAGGCAAGCAGGTCGGTGTGAGTAAATCAACTGTGGGAGCAATTGTAAGAAAATGGAAGACATACAAGACCATTGATAATCTCCCTTGGGGTCAAAATGATCATGAGAACGGTGAGCAAAAATCCCAGAACTACACGGAGGGACCTGATGAATGACCTGCAGAGAGCTGGGACCAAAGTAACAAAGGGACCATCAGTAACACTACGCCGAGAGGGACTCAAATCCTGCAGTGCCAGGCGTGTCCCCTTGCTTAAGCCAGTACATGTCCAGGCCCGTCTGAAGTTTGCCAGAGAGCATATGGATGATCCAGAAGAGGACTGGGAGAATATCATGTGGTCAGATGAAACCAAAATGGAACTTTTTGGTAAAAACTCAACTCGTCGTGTTTGGAGGAAAAAGAAGAACCCAAGAACACCATACCTATTTATATACAGGGGTTGGAAAAAATAACTGAAACACCTGGTTTTAGACCACAATAATTTATTAGTATGGTGTAGGGCCTCCTTTTGCGGCCAATACAGCGTCAATTCGTCTTGGAAATGACATATACAAGTCCTGCACAGTGGTCAGAGGGATTTTAAGCCATTCTTCTTGCAGGATAGTGGCCAGGTCACTACGTGATGCTGGTGGAGGAAAACGTTTCCTGACTCGCTTCTCCAAAACACCCCAAAGTGGCTCAATAATATTTAGATCTGGTGACTGTGCAGGCCATGGGAGATGTTCAACTTCACTTTCATGTTCATCAAACCAATCTTTCACCAGTCTTGCTGTGTGTATTGGTGCATTGCCATCCTGATACACGGCACCGCCATTGGATGCACATGGTTTTCCAGAATGGTTCGGTAGTCCTTGGCAGTGACGCGCCCATCTAGCACAAGTATTGGGCCAAGGGAATGCCATGATATGGCAGCCCAAACCATCACTGATCCACCCCCATGCTTCACTCTGGGCATGCAACAGTCTGGGTGGTACGCTTCTTTGGGGCTTCTCCACACCGTAACTCTCCCGGATGTGGGGAAAACAGTAAAGGTGGACTCATCAGAGAACAATACATGTTTCACATTGTCCACAGCCCAAGATTTGCGCTCCTTGCACCATTGAAACCGACGTTTGGCATTGGCACGAGTGACCAAAGGTTTGCCTATAGCAGCCCGGCCGTGTATATTGACCCTGTGGAGCTCCCGACGGACAGTTCTGGTGGAAACAGGAGAGTTGAGGTACACATTTAATTCTGCCGTGATTTGGGCAGCCGTGGTTTTATGTTTTTTGGATACAATCCGGGTTAGCACCCGAACATCCCTTTCAGACAGCTTCCTCTTGCTTCCACAGTTAATCCTGTTGGATGTGACTTGTCCTTCTTGGTGGTATGCTGACATTACCCTGGATACCGTGGCTCTTGATACATCACAAAGACTTGCTGTCTTGGTCACATATGCGCCAGCAAGACATGCACCAACAATTTGTCCTCTTTTGAACTCTGGTATGTCACCCATAATGTTGTGTGCATTGCAATATTTTGAGCAAAACTGTGCTCTTACCCTGCTAATTGAACCTTCACACTCTGCTCTTACTGGTGCAATGTGCAATTAATGAAGATTGGCCACCAGACTGGTCCAATTTAGCCATGAAACCTACCACACTAAAATGACAGGTGTTTCAGTTATTTTGTCCAACCCCTGTATATACACACACTATCTGACTCACATCCGTGAAGCTGTGTACAACTCAGCGATTAATGCCTATGGTAAGAAGGAGCAGAAAAGTGCCGACTGATATGAAGCCCACTGGGAGGATATGGAACCTGTAACAAATGCGAAGAGGAAAGCTCTTCTGGCATACAAGGTTGCGCCAAACCCCAGCACATTGGAAGCCCTCAGGGTTGCTAGAAGAAATGCCCAGTAGACTGCCCGCCACTGTGCAAACACCTACTGGCTGAACCTCTGCAGCAGTATACAGGCAGCTGCCGATACTGGGGATGCAAGAGCGATGTACAAAGGCATCAAGAAAGCAACAAGTCCCTGTATCACCAAGACTACCCCACTTAAGTCTAAGACAGGAGAGGTCATTACTGACCAGGGGAAGAAACTGCAGCGCTGGGTGGAGCATTACCATGAGTTGTACGCAACCCAGAATGTTGTCATGAACACCGCTCTGGATGTCATCCCAGACCTGCCAGCCATGGAGGAGCTAGATACAATGCCAACCATGGAAGAGCTCAGAACAGCCATTGACCGCCTCGCCTGCGTGAAGGCTCCAGGGAGCGACAGCATCCCGGCAGAAATCTTGAAAAGCAGGAAACCTGCACTACTACAGCCCCTGCACGAACTCCTCTGCTTGTGTTGGGAAAAGGGATATATCCCGTATGACATGCGAGACACAAACATCCTCACAGTATATAAAAACAAAGGGGACCGCAGCGATTGCAACAGCTATCGGGGCATCTCCCTACTGAGCGTCATTGGAAAGGTGTTTGCACGGATTGTCCTGACACGCCTGCAGGTCCTAGCATCCCGAGTCTACCCAGAGTCTCAGTGTGGCTTCCGAGCTGGCCGGTCAACCGTAGACATGATATTCTCACTACGCCAGCTTCAGGAGAAATGTCAAAAACAGCAGATGCCCCTCTTCATCGCCTTCATAGATTTGGCCAAGGCGTTTGACCTGGTTAGCCGGAGCGGACTTTTCAAACTACTGAAGAAGATCGGCTGTCCACCACAACTTTTAGCAGTCATCACTACATTCCATGAGGACATGCACAGCACAGTCTGCTTCAACGGTGCAACATCTGTCGCTTTTCCAGTTAGCAGTGGAGTGAAACAAGGTTGTGTCCTTGCACCCACACTTTTTGGTATCTTCTTCTCCATGCTCCTCCAATATGCCTTCAGAGACTGCAGTGAGGGAGTCTACATACACACCAGGTCTGACGGCAAGCTCTTTAACATCGCCCACCTTCGCGCCAAGACCAAAGTCGTTGAGTTACTTCTATGCGAGATGCTTTTTGCCGACGACGCAGCCTTGATCTCACATACGGAGGAAGGTTTGCAGCAGCTTGTCAGTTGCCTCAAGAAGTTGGTCAAGAAGACCAACATCATGGCTCAGGGCACAGACCATCCTCCCAGCATCGCCATAGATGGATGCAACCTGGAAATTGTGGAGAGCTTCACCTATCTCGATTCGACTATATCCTGTTCACTCTCCGCCGATGCAGAGGTAAATCGCAGGATTGCCAAGGCTGCAGCAGTTATGGCCAGACTAAATCACAAGAAAAGTGAGGTTACCCTAAACTGAAAAATAATGTACATTTCAGAATTATACAAAATGGCCTTTTTCAGGGAACAAAAAATGGGTTAACAACTTAAAGCTGTTCTGCAGTAATGGAGGTTGATCAAGCCTTGAAAGTTGTTGCTACCAATTCCTATAGGTCTTCCAATTTTTCTTGATTGCTTACAACCCCCTCTGTCTGCATAAAAGTAGTGTTGGAACACTGTGGTACCATACCCTTGTGAGCTTTATTTGTACAGTATTGTTCTGCATACAGTATTGTTGTTGCTATAAAAATGGCAAGAAAAAAGTAATTAACAATGGAAGAGAGACAGACCATCGTAACACGTAAAAATGTAGGTCTTTTCTATAGAAAAATTGTGAAGAAAATCAGTTGTTAGTGAGTACAGTTTTTTCCACCATCAAAAGGCACTTAGAAACTGGGGGAAACTCTGACAGGACGAGGTCTGGTAGACTCAAAGCCACAACAGAATTAGAAGACAAGTTTCTGAGAGTCAACAGCTTGCGTGATAGGCGGCATACAGGACAGCAGCTTCAAGCACAGCTTAATACTGGTCGTAGTAAGCGAGTCTCAGTTTCAATTGTGAAGAGAAGAGTTTGAGTTGCAGGTTTGACAGGTTGAGTTGCAGCAAGAAAGCCATTGCTAAGATGTCAGAATAAGAAAAAGAGGCTTGTGTGGGCCATGAAACACCGCCAATGGACTATTGAAGACTGGAAGAAGGTTTTATGGACTGATTAATCAAAATGTAAATCTTCGATTTATCACGCAGGATTTTTGTACGCCGTAAAGTAGGCAAAAGGACGGTTCCTCAGTGTGTGACATCAACTATCAAACATGGAGGAGGAAGCGTGATGGTCTGGGGCTGTTTTGCTGGATCCAGGGTCGGTGATTTGTATAGAGTGAGAGGTACCCTGAACCAAAACGGCTACCACAGCATTCTACAGCACCATGCAGTACCCCCTGGGATGCACGTAGTTGGTCAGGGGTTCATCCTACAGCAAGATAATGACCCAAAACATAAGTCCAATCTTTGCCAGAACCTTTGGAAAAAAAAACAACATGGTAAGCTTGAAAACCTGGAGTGGTCAGCACAGTCTCCAGATTTAAACCCCCTTGAGTTGGTTTGGGATGAACTGAACAGAAAAGTGAAAGCAAAGCAGCCTACATGTGCCACACAGTTATGGGAACTTCTGCAACAGAGTTGGGAAGAACTTTCTAAAGAATATTTAATTTCCATTGTAGGAAAAATGCCATGAGTGTGTTTAGCTGTTTTATCTGCCAAAGGTATCTACTTTAATGAATCAAACTTTTATAATACATTTTGGTTTATAAATTAATTCCATGATTTATTTTTTTAACTTCAGTTGTTTTTTTTGTTCTATGTCTTCATTTCAGAGTACAGTAAGACATTAAACTGCATACATTTCAATAAAAACTGGAAAAATTGGGGTGTTCTAAAACTTTTGACCGGTAGTGTGTATATATACAGTATATATCTTGTATTGATGATGGGAGATTTGGACCACTGCACAAAGTCTTCTCCAGCACATCCCAAAGATTCTCAATGGTTTTCGGGTCTAGACTCAAAATCAAAGAGGCAAAAATAAATGAATCTGAGTGGATTTGGCAACAGGAACATTATGGACTGTTCTTCTGATATAAACTACATTAATTAAGCCACTGTCCCACCTATTTACACTCCTCTCCTGCATTTTCCCCTCACACCGTATCCGGCTCTCGATCGCTAAGTGTGAACTACTCAAAAACTCGATCTGACCGGCTCGCCGAGCGTCAGATATCTGATCTGAGATGTGCGACTGGGAATGAGTGCTATGTCGAACAGCCAAGGAGAACGCAGGACAGTGTGAGGGGAAACGCAGGAAAGGAGTATAAACAGGAGGGACAGGGGGATAATATAGTTTATATCAGAATACATCAGCACACACATTTTACAGTATTTCTGACCTAATCGTTCTCTACAAAACATAACAACAAAACACCAAAAATATTTATTAACCACCAACTCACTACAGAACAATCCATGCTGCTCGTGTTGCCAAATCCACTCAGATTCATTTATTTTTCCTCCTTGATTTCATCACATCAGCGCACAAACACTTTGATCTCTCGCTACTTGTTGACGTGCATTTTTGGACGTGGTATCATTAAACTTCTCGGCACTTCTCACGTGTGTTTTTGTTTAAAAAAAAAAAACAGTATTCTAAATAGGTATTGGTATCGGTATTGGCAAGTACAAAAATACATGTACTTGTACTCGTACTCGGTTGGAAAAAAATGGTATCGATGCATCCCTAATTGAAACCATTGGATTATTCTTTATCTCTATGACCAAGGCCCTTCTTGGTTGGATGTCCCATTTGGTAAACTCTAAGAAGGTTCAAGCTTTTTTCCATTTCAAAATTGCTGACGTCAGTGTGTTCCTAAAAACCTTCAACATCGTTCATGATCATGGAGATCCACAGACAGTTCCTTAGACTTAAAATACCTCCTGCAGGTTGAAAAGAGGCGGCACAGCATTCAGAGTCAGTTAAGTTTTTTTGTATTTAGTGTATGTTTTGAAGTTTTGGGAGTTTTACAGCTCTTCCAGAATGCAGCTAATTCAGAATGCAGCTAATTCAGAAGGTCAAACAAGCCGTATCATTTGATTCAGTAGTTTACTGTTCGCGTTTTTGGAAGTTTGGATATGACGTGAGTGGTCCGCTTCTAAACTTTACCACCGACCATTGTTACATGTAGAGAAATCAACTCTTCATCGAATTGCACAAAGTGTGCTGACCAGTGTGCTTCACACCTGTACATCTTCGCAGATGAAGAAAAGGAGAGCGCTTCAGTCTGATTTAAACACCTCAGAATTAAGAGTCGTTGGGTCAAGGCACCTGAGCGAGTGTTGCGGATGGAAAGCCCACTTCTCAGCGGAACAGTGAAGTGATTCAGCTACGGGAATCTCTCCCTTCAAAGATTTCCTTCATAAGCCGACAGGTACACGCTCTCATGTGCTCATGGTGGAATGTTTGGTTTTGATACTTTTTTATTCGCTTCCACTATTAATCGAAGCATTTCAATCAGGCTCTGAAACTCCTGGTTCTACCCACCATTTAATCCACTATAAATAATCATGTTATTTTCCAGTTATAATTTACCTACATATTTATACTTCTATCATTACCACTTAGTTATTCCAGTTACCTATTGACTGTCATTGTATGTGTTATGTTTTCGTAAGTTCAGTAAACATTATAACAATTCAAAATTTAGTGCTGTGAGTTTGATTACATGGGTGAGAGAAATACTCAACTTTACGTACTTTACTCCTACAGAAAGTGACTAATATGTTGTGAATTCAGTTTTCCTGGTAATTTCTCCTCAAAAATGCCAGTGGTGCCCCGTATTCGAGTACTAGCTAGTAATTATATAATTACAAAATTAATAGCTAACCTCTTAACTTACACAACAATATACATATATTAAACCACTTACATGTTCGCTGTCGATGTTTCTGTAGCTGCTTGATTCTCTCCTCCTGTTCAGCCAGTTTTTTCTCCAGTTCATCTCTTTGTGCTTTAACATACATCAGGAGAGAATAAAACTTGTTGGTAGTCGCCAACTTCTTTACTTGATCCAACAGAGCTGGTACCTGCTGGAGTCTTTCACTCTCTGTTTTCTGTAACATGATGTATCTACCACTGCACATGCTGAGAAGTTCTTCTGTTTCTGAACTTTGTTTAATAAAGTTTATTGCTGCAGTTTCATCAGTGTTACTGTTGCTAAAGAGGACGATGGTGTGGTCATTCATTCTGGAGCTGAAGATCCTCTGGATCAGCTTGATTTCTGCTTTATCTTCATCCTGAAGTGGACCAACAGGTATGATGATGATGAAAGCATGAACTCCAGGATTACAAAGAGATACACACTGAACAGTCTCTTGCATCACTTCCTCTTCTGAGAGCTGAGTGTTGTAGAGAGTCGGAGTCTTTATTAATGTGACCTGGTATCCACTCACCACACCCTTCCTCATTAAACCCTCTGATCTGGGATCTGATATCAGTGCTGTCTGCTTCAGAATGAGATCTGATATTGAAAATTTGAGTTCATCACTTCCACACAGCACCAAGTTCAACACTGGTAATGTAGAGACTCCTTCTGCCACTGAAGTAACACAATAAAAGTGGTAAAATCGCAAAGAAATAGAATAAGTAATGCTGTTTCTGCTTAATAAACTACAGCACAGCCTTTCATATGTAACTGTTCACAGAAAGATTGAGTTGTTCTGTTGGAGACTTGTGATAAGAACAAACTCACCAGGACTAAAATTGGCCTAGTAACTAATAGTTCTTTCATTCTGCATAAAATATAGCCATGATACATGTTCACTCAAAGTAACACTGTCATTTACACAAGCTAAATAAACAAGTAAACTGAGTCAAAATGTAAGAAATGTTTTCATCAGCAATATAAAAGGTTTAATGTTATATTTAAGTGTATTAATTACTTAACAATCGAAATACTTACTTTTTATACCTTTATCTTTGGTTTTTCTTGGCCGTCCTGGTGTCACTGATGTTATACCTTAAATTTATTATAGAAACAAAAATATTTAGTCATTAGTATTAAAAATATGATCTGACCTAAAAAATACTAACACTAGACAACTTGACTATTATTAAACACAATACAGTTGTAAAGCAATAATTTTAATTCCAACAACTTCAGTGATTAGAAAGGATTTCTAGTTTAAGTTCACTTTCTGTTTTAGAATCGAGTAGCTAAAATTGATTATCCATACAGACACATGACTCTGCATGACTTCAATGATTCAGAAAGAATTAAAAGCAGCTGAGAGGAAGTGGAGGAAATCTAAAGTTATTGTTGATCTCTATTACCACTCTCTACTGTCCTCATCTGATGTGACTGCTGCAAAAACATCTTCCTACAAAGCAAAGCTTGAACAATCTGCTACAGATCCATGCAAACTCTCTTACTGCTACTGATTTTGCAATCATTTTCATTTTTTCAGGGAAAGACTGACAAAATCAACCAATCATTTTACCACCATTTACCACCAAAGGATTGGCACAGCTTCTCTCATCCAGCAATCCCACTATCTGCACAATGGATCCTATCCCATTTACCATGTTCAAAAATCTCACATGGCCTTATTCCCTTCGTCAGAGCTGTTATTCCTTCCTGGAGATCAATCTCTAACCCAGGACCTAACCAGCTGTCGTGTCGGTTCTTCCTTTACAACTTCAGGACGATTCATCCATTTCTCTCCATGGAAGCTAGTCAGATTCTTTTCCAGTCACTTGTAATCTCACGGTTGAACGACTGCAACTCCGTCCTGGCAGGAGCTCCCATGTCCACTATTAAACCCCTGCAACTCATTCAAAATGCAGCTGCCCGTCTGGTTTTTAACCAACTTAAACACTGTCACATCACCCCACTGCTGCCTCAGCATCATCCAACACTGCTGCCTCATTATGCCACTGATGCTTTTATCTTTATTGGCTTCCTGTAGCTGCACACATTTTATTTAAAACTATGAAGCTTGCCTATGAAGGCAAAAATGGACCAGCCCCAAGCTCTCTTAGAGAACTCATAAAACCCCACTCTGTACCATGCAACCTCTAAGCCACTAGTCTTGCTTGTCTTGATCCTCCAACAAGAACTAGACAAAGACCAGCATCAAGGCTGTACTAGCACCCAAATAGTGGAACAAACTTCCCCTGTCTCTCCCCTGAACATCCAAATCTCTCACCATCTTCAAAAGATGTTTAAAGAGCCACTTCTTTACAAATAACTTAAGCTGAGTACTAACATGCACTTGATCTCCTATAGCACCTTATTTAAAATTTAAAAAAAAAAAACTCCTGTATTGTACTGTATTGTATTCTTGAACTGTTGTTTACTTACAGTAAAGTAGGGAAATCTTTATGGAAGCTTTCTGAATAAGAGCGTCTGCCTAATGCCAAAATTGTAAATGTAAATAAATGAGGAATTAAAGTAGCGCTTTGTAATCGTTGTTCGTGTTTTAACAGCTTCAGTTGACTTGACTGCATGTGTTTGGACTTGGAGCACCCAGATGAAATCTACACAGATATGGGAAAATATGCCAACTCCACATAGAAAGGACCCAGACCGCTTCATCTGGGAAGTAAACCCAAGACCATCTCATTGTGAGGTGACAGTGCTATCCACTGCATCACAGTACTGCCCTGGGCAGAAATCCAGAGAGTTTACTTATTATTATTACTAAAATGAAACTAAAATATCTGTAATCAGATTGGGATCATCAAAGTGTGCTGTCCCTGTGGTCATCTGAATAATCAGATTACAACAAGAACTTGGTGTTAGTCAGATTATTAGTGTCCACTTTAATAAAATCAGTGACTGAGGGTGAGGTTTAAATAGGATGCTGGAACTGTGAGAAACACTGCTGTGCCACCATGTTGTCCCTGTGTAAATTATTTAATATGTTATAAATGATTACTTACACTTTTCTTTAACCCGTTCCACTAAAGTTTGTGTAGTCTCTCTTTTTTGTGTTGTGGATCCCTCATCTACAGGGAACAAAATGTTCCTCACATTTGTAGAGCTTTCACATGTAAGATGGCCTCCATTCTTTTTAACCAATATTTCGATGTCCTCAAAAAGCTGGCGAACATATTTTCTCTTCTTCTGTAGCTCTTTAAGTCTGTGATGCTTTGGACAGTTTTCCTTTAGCTTCTGAAAAGCATCAGACTTTCCCTTAAAACTAAAATCTCTAATGTCTGTTTTGATCAGAATGGAATAGTGTAGAGCTTTGTCACTGAAGCAGTTCAGTATGGAGATCAGACGCATTCGTTCCTCCTCTGTAAAGCTGTGTGGCTGTACCAGAATTATAAACACATGAGGTCCTGGATGAGAACGAGACAGACACTCTTCCACTCTCTGAATCACTTCCTCTTGAGAAAGTTCTGGATCGTAGAGAAGAGGTGGGTTGATGAAAGTAAAAGGAGGAGGAACGTTGGTCTGATAGTGGGCTTGGATTAAACTTTGCACTGTGCTGGTGTTCTGTAGACTCTTCTCCAACAAAACAATCCTTAGTTTAGGCTCTACAAGAAAACAGACATCAGCATCATCATCTAAAATGGTTTAGGAAACACTGACATCCCCAAATACTTCATTTACTAATAAATAAGCGTGAGCCAAATGCCTCTAGTCCATACAGTAAGCACCCTGGACAAATTACATATAAGATTTGTGAACTCAAAAGCAGTAAACAACCTTTGTAGCAAAAACACAAACCCCATTCACAGTAAAGTTGAGACAGTTTGTATACTGTACATAATTTAGGAACTCTGGACATTAAGTTGTGACAAAGACAAAAATATCAATACAGACTGTTATCTCTGATAGATATAAACACCAACATCTGTCATGGTATGGAGGTGCATCAGTGCCATGGAATGAGTGACTTGCATATGTGTGAAGGTTCTATTATTACAGAGGCATCAATAGTGCCAAAGAAAAGTATTTTTTGTACTTTACCCAGTTAACCAACACTTTTTGAACTGATTAACAATTCTCTCATGAAGTTTGGAACACAGTGGTGAGCCACAATCCATCTTTTCTTGTAAAGACTGATCCATTGGTGGATCCTCCATTAATACCCAATCATGATTCCCTCACCTGTTACCAATTCACCTGTTACCAATTCACCAATTCAGCTTTTACAACAGATCAATGATCCAAAACATACCTTAAAACCATGAGCTATTGAAGATCTTGAACATGCAGTTATTGCAAGAAGGACCATAAAGATTTTAAAACTAGAAGCTAATTAGCGTATTAGCTGGGTTTCACCATCCACAGCTTTATTTATTAATACAATATATTTGTATTTGACTGTTGTTAGACCTGTTGTTAGAGGCATAGGTGTGAATTGAGGGGCAGGTCTGTAGCGGCTGGTCTTCTCTATCACTAGGTTTTTTTCTACTAATCTAAACTAACTTGGGTAAGTACTATCAGTCTCTGACATTGTTCAATCTATCAAACTTTTTTTCTCAGCATGTGCTACTCAAACATTCCTGTGCTTATATCTCACAGACCCTGCAGACATCAGAGGGCACATTACAGGAACAGCAACGCCAGCAACCTCATCTACCCTCAACTGTTGCAACAATCTCAAACAGTGGTGGTAGGTGGGGTCTGGAACTGTCAGTCAGCCGTCCAGAAAGCTGACTTTATCTCAGCTTTTGCACTTTCTCACAGCCTTGACTTCCTGGCACTGACTGAGACATGGATCACCACCGAGAACTCAGCAACACCAGCAGCCTTATCCTCTGCCTACACCTTCTCTCATACACCGAGAGGATCTGGCAGGGGTGGAGGTACAGGTTTGCTCCTGACCAGGAAATGGCAATTCACTACTGTGAATGTTTCTCACCTTAACATTTCATCTTTTGAATTTCATGCTATTACTGTTACTTTTCCAATTACTCTTCATATCATTGTCATCTACAGACCACCTGGCGCACTGGGAGACTTCATCGAAGAGCTGGATGTTCTTCTGAGTTTCTTCCCTTCAGATGGAACTCCTCTGACTCTTCTTGGTGACTTTAATCTCCCTACACTTCAGTCCTCATGTCTTCTTCCTCTTCTTTCATCTTTCGACCTCCTCTTTAATCACAGCCCTCCGACACACAAAGGAGGCAATCTTCTGGACCTGGTCTTCAGCCGTCCAACTTCTGTTCTGGACCTCACTGTCACCCCACTTCACCTCTCTGATCATCACTTTGTGTCCTTCTCTCTCTATCTCCCAACTCTTCCTACCTCCAACCACACTTTCACCCTTACAACACGCCCCAATCTTCACTCTTTATCTCCCTCCCTGTTGATCTCCACCATCCTAACTTCACTACCTAACCCTGACATTCTTGCTACCCTTCCACTCAACTCTGCAACTAATACTCTACTCTCTTCTCTTTCAACATCCCTCGATCAGCTCTGTCCTCTTACCCTCAAACGAGGAAAACCTTCTCACCCTGCTCCTTGGCTTTCAGATGCACTGCGCAGCAACAGAAGAGAATTAAGGGCAGCTGAGAGAAAGTGGAGGAAATCTAAGCTCAGTGTTGATCTCCACTCCTACCACGATCTGCTGTCCAGGTTCTCATCTGACGTGACTGCTGCAAAAACATCATGCTATGCTATAGCTTCATGCTATCTTTTCCTCTCTTCTAAACCCTCCTCCTGCTCCCCCTTCTGCCTCTCTCACTGCTACTGACTTTTCAACATTCTTTCAGGACAAGATCGACAAAATCAATCAATCCTTCTCTCCGACTGACCCACTTTCAACTGACCCTCAACCCACCAACACACTCACCAGCTTCATCCCACTCACCATGGATGAGGTTACACAGCTCCTCTCATCCAGCAATCCCACTACATGCATACTTGACCCTATACCATCCACCATCCTCAAAGACATCTCACAGGACCTAATCCCCTTCATCACACCCATCATCAACAACTCCCTGACATCAGGTGTTGTCCCCACTGCTTTTAAGAAGGCTCAGGTCATTCCCCTTCTTAAGAAACCTACACTAGACACTACAGACATTAACAACTACAGACCTGTCTCACTCCTCTCTTTTCTATCCAAAATTCTTGAACGTGCTGTCTATAACCAACTATCTGCCTTTCTCACTCAGAATGACCTCCACGATCAGTACCAGTCTGGCTTCAAGGCAGCGCATTCTATGGAAACAGCTCTTGTAGCGGTTACTGAGAAGCTTCATGCAGCCAAAGCAGCCAAACTGTCATCTGTCCTTATTCTTCTTGACCTCTCTGCAGCCTTCGACACAGTGAATCACAGCATTCTCCTGACCACTCTCTCCAACCTTGGAGTAACAGGTTCACCATGGCAATGGATGGCCTCCTACCTAGAAGGGCGCTCCTACCAAGTGTCATGGAGGGGATCCATATCTCCCCCATGCACTCTCTCAACCGGTGTTCCTCAGGGCTCTGTACTCGGCCCACTTCTTTTCTCTATCTACACCCGCTCTCTGGGCAAGGTCATAGCCTCCCATGGCTTCTCCTACCACTCGAATGCAGATGACACTCAGCTCGTTCTGTCATTTCCTCATTCAGACACGCAAGTCTCAGCTCGCATCTCAGCATGTCTGCGAGATATCTCACAATGGATGTCGGCTCATCATCTAAAACTTAATCCCAGCAAGACAGAGATGTTGCTCATTCCTGGAGATCAGTCTCCAACCCAGGACCTAGTCATTTCTCTGGATGACTCCCAGATCAGACCATCTGATAAGGTAAGAAGTCTTGGTGTTGTTCTTGATAACCAGCTGACCTTCTCTCCTTATATAGCCAACATGACAAGAGCGTGTCGGTTCCTCCTGTACAACATCAGGAAGATTCGTCCATTTCTCTCCAGGGAAGCTACTCAGATTCTGGTGCAATCACTTGTAATCTCACGGTTGGACTACTGCAACTCCCTTCTGGCTGGAGCTCCCATGTCCACGATTAAACCCTTACAGCTCATTCAAAATGCAGCTGCCCGTCTGGTTTTTAATCAACCCAAACACATCACATCACCCCACTGCTGCGTTCTCTTCACTGGCTTCCTGTAGCTGCACGCATTCAGTTTAAAACACTGACGCTCGCCTACAAAGCCAAAAATGGACCAGCCCAAGCTACCTTCGTGGTCTAATCAAACCCCGCTCTGTACCACGCAACCTCCGAGCCTCTAGTCTTGCTCGACTTGGGCCTCCATCCAGGACTAAAGGAAGACGAGCATCAAGGTTCTTCTCTGTTCTAGCACCCAAGTGGTGGAATGAACTTCCTCTGTCTGTCCGAACATCTGAGTCTCTCGCTGTCTTTAAAAAACGATTAAAAACCCACCTTTTTACTAAACACTTAGGCTGACTTGTACTTATTTACTAACATTTTATTCCAATCTTTTCCATTTCAAAAAAAAAAAAAGCCACTTTGGTTCTAACAGGTTTTAGGAGATTTGTGTTCTTCGAATGTTGTTTACCTAAACTTGAGAAATGAAATGTTCACTATAGAAGCACTTCTGTAAGTCGCTCTGGATAAGAGCGTCTGCTAAATGCTGAAAATGAAAATGTAAATGTAATATTTTTTAATAATGTTGTTTTTTTTAAATAAAGATAACCCCAAAATCATTAAACTTAAACAATTTATGTGGTTGTACAAATGATCTACAAAATAAATAAATACCATGTTTTATCTTTAGTAAAGACATTAAAATAATCTTACCTCCACTCTGCACCAGCTGTTTTCTCTTCACAGCTGGATCAGTTGATGTAGTTTCTAATGAATAACCCTGGTCTTGTGGTCTTGGTAATCCCAGGTTCTTCCTCTCTTGTGGTTCATTAATTGTGCAGGTCATGTGATCTCCTCCATTCTCAGTTACCATCACATCTATCTTCTTCAGAAGCTGCAGAATTTGATGTTTATTAAATGGTGATAGATTCACAATTCTGTAGTGTTTCATCTCACATTCACTGATACATGTGGAGAAGAATCCATGCTCTTCAGCTGTAGTTACTAATAATAACCGGTTTATAGACTGTGGGATGTACGAGTACAGGGTGCTTATAATTCTGTCATTCTGCTCCTTCGTGAGGTTTTGGGACTGGAGCACCAGTAAGAACACATGAGGTCCAGGATCTGAGAGTGTGATGCTCTCTTTCACTTTCTGTATCAGTTCCTTCTGAGAGAGTTTGGGATTATATAGGTGAGGTGCATTGATGATGGTGATGGTTCTTCCCTCCACTCGTCCACTAACTCTCTCACAGTGCTGATCTATTACATATGGAGGAGCTTCAGTCTGAAACGCTTCTCTTCCCAAGAGGATGTTCGCTAATTTGTTGGTGTAATGAACATTTGTACCCAGTAGCACGATCTTCAGCTCAGAGACTGAAAAAAATATAATTCACATTTATGATTGGTAAACTGGTCCAGATTCAGTCCCTGGGTTCAGTAACCAAGGTAACGTGTGATTATATTTCTGAGAAAACTGACTGCTGTATATTTTTATTGAATTTTTCAATAGTTATTTTTGATAAACATTACTGATATACATCTAATAAGACATTGATGTAACCTCAGCATTCTATGTAAGATAATCTTGTAGGTTCTGAGAGAAACACCTTGTATAAGACTGTGGTGATCCAAGCCATGAGAGACATTTCTATATTATATAATTGATATTGTGTAAAGTAATAATAACTAAACTTTATTTACAGCAAATTACATTTTTGGACTAAACTTGAAGTAAAATAATTCAGCCATGACTTACAAGTAAGAGGTACTGGCATACTCCATCTTCTCAAAGGTTTTAAAGAACCTGTAAAAAAAAAGAGATTACATGGTTCTGTTAACTCAGGAAATATACAGTGGGGCCAAAAAGTATTTAGTCAGCCACTGATTGTGCAAGTTCTCCTACTTAGAAAGATGAGAGAGGTCTGTAATTTTCATCATAGCTACACTTCAACTATGAGAGACAAAATGAGAAAAAAAATCCAGGAAATCACATTGTAGGATTTTTAAAGAATTTATTTGTAAATTATGGTGGAAAATAAGTATTTGGTCAATAACAATGTTACTTTGTAACATAACCTTTGTTGGCAATGACAGAGGTGAAACGTTTCCTGTAAGTCTTCACCAGGTTTGCACACACTGTAGCTGGTATTTTGGCCCATTCCTCCATGCAGATCTCCTCTAGAGCAGTGATGTTTTGGGGCTGTCGCTGGGCAACATGGACTCCACAAATTTTCTATGGGGTTGAGGTCTGGAGACTGGCTAGGCCACTCCAGGACCTTGAAATGCTTCACCAGCAATCCTCTCCTTCATTGCCCGAGCCTTGTGTTTGGGATCATTGTCATGCTGGAAGACCCAGCCACGTTTCATCTTCTATGCTCTCACTGATGGAAGGAGGTTTTGGCTTAAAATCTCATGATACATGGCCCCGTTCATTCTTCCCTTAACACGGATCAGTCGTCCTGTCCCCTTTGCAGAAAAACAGCCCCAAAGCATGATGTTTCCACCCCCATGCTTCACAGTAGGTATGGTGTTCTTGGGTTTTTCTTCTTCCTCCAAACACGGTGAGTTGAGTTTTTACCAAAAAGTTCCATTTTGGTTTCATCTGACCACATGATATTCTCCCAATCCTCTTCTGGATCATCCATATGCTCTCTGGCAAACTTCAGACGGGCCTGGACATGTACTGGCTTAAGCAGGGGGACACGCCTGGCACTGCAGGATATGAGTCCCTCTCGGCGTAGTGTGTTACTGATGGTAGCCTTCGTTACTTTGGTCCCAGCTCTCTGCAGGTCATTCATCAGGTCCCTCCGTGTAGTTCTGGGATTTTTGCTCACCGTTCTCATGATCATTTTGACCCCACGGGATGGAGGGAGATTATCAATGGTCTTGTATGTCTTCCATTTTCTTACAATTGTTCCCACAGTTGATTTATTCACACCAACCTGCTTGCCTATTGTAGATTCACTCTTCCCAGCCTGGTGCAGGTCTACAATTTTCTTCCTGGTGTCCTTCGACAGTTCTTTGGTCTTGGCCATGGTTGAGTTTGGAGTCTGACTGTTTGAGGCTGTGGACAGGTGTCTTTTATACAGATAACGAGATCAAACGGGTGCCATTAATACAGGTAACGAGTGGAGGACAGAAGAGCTTCTTAAAGAAGAAGTTACAGGTCTGTGAGAGCCAGAAATGTTGCTTGTTTGTGGGTGACCAAATACTTATTTTCCACCATAATTTACAAATAAATAATTTAAAAATCCTACAATGTGATTTCCTGGATTTTTTTCCCTCATTTTGTCTCTCATAGTTGAAGTGTACCTATGATGAAAATTACAGACCTCTCTCATCTTTCTAAGTAGGAGAACCTGCACAATCAGTGGCTGACTAAATACTTTTTGGCCCCACTGTAAAGTAGAATTCTACAGAATCTAATCAAACTAATAGTAACTCTAATAAAATACTATAACTTCCAATAAACCAGTTCAATCATGTTATACAGAGACGTTTATAAAACAACCACTTTACATGATTATTTACCACCTCAGTTCAGTCTGTACATATTTTCACACTATATAATCTGAACTGAATTAATAATATAATTGGTTGATTGGGGATAAGCAGGCAGGCCAGACCAGTACCCGTACACAGCCACACCTGTGTAATGTGTGCAGCAGGTGGTTTTGCATCGTCTTGTTGAAAAATGCTGGACGTTGCTGTGGTCATTTGAATAATCAGATTACAACAAGAACTTGGTGTTAGTCAGATTATTAGTGTCCACTTTAATACAATCAGTGACTGAGGGCGAGGTTTAAATAGGATGCTGGAACTGTGAGAAACACTGCTGTGTCACCATGTTGTCCCTGTGTAAATTATTTAATATGTTATAAATGATTACTTACACTTTTCTTTAACCCGTTCCACTAAAGTTTGTGTAGTCTCTCTTTTTTGTGTTGTGGATCCCTCATCTACAGGGAACAAAATGTTCCTCACATTTGTAGAGCTTTCACATGTAAGATGGCTTCTATTCTTTTTAACCATTATTTCGATGTCCTCAAAAAGCTGGCGAACATATTTTTTCTTCTTCTGTAGCTCTTTAAGTTTGTGATGCTTTGGACAGTTTTCCTTTAGCTTCTGAAAAGCATCAGACTTTCCCTTAAAACTAAAATCTCTAATGTCTGTTTTGATCAGAATGGAATAGTGTAGAGCTTTGTCACTGAAGCAGTTCAGTATGGAGATCAGGCGCATTCGTTCCTCCTCTGTAAAGCTGTGTGGCTGTACCAGAATTATAAACACATGAGGTCCTGGATGAGAACGAGACAGACACTCTTCCACACTCTGAATCACTTCCTCTTGAGAAAGTTCTGGATCGTAGAGAAGAGGTGGGTTGATGAAAGTAAAAGGAGGAGGAACGTTGGTCTGATAGTGGGCTTGGATTAAATTTTGCACTGTGCTGGTGTTCTGTAGACTCTTCTCCAACAAAACAATCCTTAGTTTAGGCTCTACAAGAAAAAAAACATCAGCATCATCATCTAAAATGGTTTAGGAAACACTGACATCCCCAAAAACTCAAAAGCAGTAAACAACCTTTGTAGCAAAAACACAAACCCCATTCACAGTAAAGTTAAGACAGAGTTTGTATACTGTACATAATTTAATAAATCTGGAAGTTCGCTGTGACAGACAAAAAAGGGCAATACAGACTGTTATCTCTGAGAGATACAAACGCCAACATCTGTCATGGTATGGAGGTGCATCAGTGCCATGACATGAGTGACTTGCATATGTGTGAAGGTTCTATTATTAAAAAGGCATCAATAGTGCCAAAGAAAAGTATTTTTTTGTACTTTAGCCAGTTAACCAAAGACTCAAGTAAATTAAAAAACACAAATTCTAACTTTTATTGCACAACTGAACTGATTAAGAATTCTCTCATGATGTTTGGAACACTGTGGTGACCACAATCCATCTTTTCTTGTGAAGACTGATCCTCCTTCAATACCCAATCATGATTCCCTCACCTGTTACCAATTCACCTACTTATTGTGGAACCTTTCAAACACTGTAACTTAAGCTATCAAATTTTCACTCTTATTTTGCCTCTGTCCCAACTTTTTTTGATCAGGTTACAAGCATCAAATGGAAATGTAAAAAAATAGAAACACAATAATATGAACTGATGCACAATAGCAATAAGTTCATGTTAAATGCCAGGAAAACAAGATAAAAAACGGCTTTGTGGTGCAAGACAACTCCCACTTTCACCTAAAAGACTACGTTTTGTTTATTGTCACTTGTTTAATTCTACTTGTACTGTTAAATACTATACTAACTTAAATAAAGAAAATCTGGAGGACATAAAGTTGTGCAGTATCTCTGTGATTGTATAAACACAATGACAAATGAATGATGCAAGAAGCACCAGCCAAATTCGTGCCTAGGGCACCACATTGGTCAGGGCAGAAGGACTAGAGGAATATATTTAACTAAATATCAAAAAACACTAAAAGCAAATTTAACTGAAGTAAATAAACTGAAGCTGAACGGATACTGCAGCTTTTACAACAGGGCAATGATCCAAAACATACCTTAAAACCATAAGAAATGAATCTCAATAACCTGACTTAAACATCACTGGAAATCTGTGAAGATCCACAGCTTTATTTATTAATACAATATTTTTTAATAATGTTGTTTAAATAAAGACAACAAAATTATAAAGCTTAAACAAATTATGTGATTGTACAAATGATCTACAAAATAAGTAAATACCATGTTTTATCTTTAGTAAAGACATTAAAATAATCTTACCTCCACTCTGCACCAGCTGTTTTGTCTTCACAGCTGGATCAGTTGATGTAGGTTCTAATGAATAATCCTGGTCTTGTGGTCTTGGTAATCCCAGGTTCTTCCTCTCTTGTGGTTCATTAACTGTGCAGGTCATGTGACCTCCTCCATTCTCAGTTACCATCACATCTATCTTCTTCAGAAGCTGCAGAACTTGGTGTTCATTAAATAGTGATAGATTCACAATTCTGTAGTGTTTCATCTCACATTCACTGATACATGTGTAGAAGTATCCATGCTCTTCAGCTGTAGTTACTAATAATAACCGGTTTATAGACTGTGGGATGTACGAGTACAGGGTGCTTATGATTCTGTCATTGTGCTCCTTCATGAGGTTTTGGGACTGGAGCACCAGTAAGAACACATGAGGTCCAGGATCTGAGAGTGTGATGCACTCTTTCACTTTCTGTATCAGTTCCTTCTGAGAGAGTTTGGGATTATATAGGTGAGATGCATTGATGATGGTGATGGTTCTTCCTTCCACCAGTCCACTAACTCTCTGACAGTGATGATCTAGTAAAAATGGATGAAACACTTCTCTTCCCAGGAGGATGTTTGCTAATTTGTTGGTGTGATGAACATTTGTACCCAGTAGCACGATCCTCAGCTCAGAGACTGAAAAAAATAGAATTCATGATTACCGTATTTTCCGCACTATAAGGCGCACCTAAGAGCCTTAAATTTTCTCAAAAATCTGCCGTGCGCCTTATAATCCGGTGCGCCTTATGTGTGCACTGAGTTCCAAAATCTGTAAAAATGTTGTTGTGCGACTTTGGTAAACTCTCCGCTTGATTGACTATCGGACCATTTCCCGCTGACACAGGGCTGTAATACGTACACTACATACGCTGGCAGCGATAAACCAATCAAAGAACATTACATAATACGTACAGTACGTACGCTTACCTCCGCCATGCCTCCGGTAGGTATACTACCGGTATGCTGCAGAACAACATTTGTTTGTCTAAGGACCCCCGAAAATGTAAAGCTGGCCCAGCTGTTCAATTCAGACACAGAAGATGAGGACTTTGATGGATTTGTGGGAGAAGATTGATTAAAAAATAATGTGAGTGTATTGTTAAATAGTAGAATAAAGTTCAACTAAACTCACTGTTTTGCTTCCATTATCTTTTTTTTGTAGACCGTATGTTTTAGCATGCGCCTTATAATACGGTGCACCTTATGTATGGGTTAAGTACAGAAATAGACCCCATAATTGAGACTGTGCCTTGTAATCCAGTGCGCCTTATGGTGCGGAAAATACGGTAGTATGATTAGTAAACTTGTCCAGATTCAGTCCCTGGGTTCAGTAACCAGGGTAACGTGTGATTACATGTCTGAAGAAACTGACTGCTGTATATTTTTATTTAATTTTCCAATAGTTATTTCTGATATACATTACTGATATACATCTAATAAGACATTGATGTAACCTCAACATTCTATGTAAGATAATCTTGTAGGTTCTGAGAGAAACACCTTGTATAAGACTGTGGTGATCCAAGCCATGCAAATTACAGCAAATTACATTTTTGGACTAAACTTTAAGTAAAATAATTTAGCCATGACTTAAAGCAAGTAATTAGTAATAGGTATTGGCATACTCCATCTTCTCAAAGGTTTTAAAGAACCTGTAAAAAGAAGCAGAGATAACATGGTTCTGTTAACTCAGGAAATATAAAGTAGAATTCTACAGAATCTAATCAAGCTAATAGTAATACTAATAAAATACTACAGCTTCTAATAAAGCAGATAAATCCTGTTATACAGAGACGTTTATAAAACAACCACTTTACATGATTATTTACCACCTCGATTCAGTCCGTGCATATTTTCACACAGTATAATCTGAACTGAATTGATAATATAACTGGTTGATTGGGGATAAGCAGGCAGGCCAGTCCAGTACCCGTACACAGCCACGCCTTTGTAATGTGTGCAGCAGGTGGTTTTGCATCGTCTTGTTGAAAAATGCTGGACGTCCCTGGAAAAGACGACGTCTTGAAGGCAGCACATGTTGCTCTAAGATCTCAACGTACTTTTCTGTATTAATGCTGCATCACAGAGTGTAAATGACCTTTACCAAGGGCACTGACACACCCCCATACCATGACACACCCTGATACTGACACACCCCCATACCATGACAGACCCTGGTACTGATAAACCCCCATACCATGATACACCCTGATACTGACACACCCCCATACCATGACAGACCCTGGTACTGATAAACCCCCATACCATGATACACCCTGGTACTGACACACCCCCATACCATGATACACCCTGATACTGACACACCCCCATACCATGATACACCCTGGTACTGATACACCCCTATACCATGATACACGCTGGTACTGATACACCCCCATACCATGATACACCCTGGTACTGATACACCCCCATACCATGATACACCCTGGTACTGACACACCCCCATACCATGATACACCCTGGTACTGATACACCCCCATACCATGATACACCCTGGTACTGACACCCCCCCATTCCATGATACACCCTGGTACTGACACAACCCCATACCATGACACACCCTGGTACTGACACAACCCCATACCATGACAGACCCTGGTACTGACACACCCCCTTACCATGACAGACCCTGGTACTGACACACCCCCATACCATGACAGACCCTGGTACTGACACACCCCCATTCCATGATACACCCTGGTACTGACACACCCCCGTACCATGATACACCCTGGTACTGACACACCCCCTTACCATGACAGACCCTGGTACTGACACACCCCCATACCATGACAGACCCTGGTACTGACACACCCCCATACCATGATACACCCTGGTACTGACACACCCCCGTACCATGATACACCCTGGTACTGACACACCCCCTTACCATGACAGACCCTGGTACTGACACACCCCCATACCATGACAGACCCTGGTACTGACACACACCCATACCATGACAGACCCTGGTACTGACACACCCCCATACCATGACACACCCTGGTACTGACACACCCCCATACCATGACAGACCCTGGTACTGACACACCCCATACCATGATACACCCTGGAACTGACACACCCTCATACCATGATACACCCTGGTACTGATACACCCCCATACCATGATACACCCTGGTACTGACACGCCCCCATACCATGACACACCCTGGTACTGACACGCCCTCATACCATGACACACCCTGGCTTTTAAACTTGTTGCTGATAACAGTCTGGATGGTCCTTTTCATCTTTGGTTCAAAGCACACAGCATCCAGTTTTTTTTCCAAAAAAAGACCTGGAATGCCAATTTATCTGACCACAATACACGTTTCCACTGTGTGATGGTCCATCCTAGATGCCTCCGAGCCCAGAGAAGTCGACGCTGCTTTTTGAATTGATTCCTTGAATGGTTTAGTGATATTATGCACTGTAGAGGGAGAACATGCAAATCCCTTCAAATCTTTCTTTGAGGTCCATTGTTTTTGAACATTTCAATCATTTTCTCACACATTTGTGGACAAACTGGATCCTCTGATCATCTTTACTCATCAGAGACTCTCAGCCTTTCCTGGATGCTGCTCTTGTACCAAACCATGATCACAATCACCTGTTCACATCACATCATTATTTAGTGTTTTCACCTCATTACTAGCCCTAAATTTCCCTCGTCACAACTTTGTTTGGAATGTGTCGCAGGTCTGAAATGCAGGAATGGATGTTTATTAATAAATGAAATGAAGTTGAGCAGATAAAAGATGAAATATCTCAGCTTCATCCTGTCTGACATCAAATAAAAGTCAAAGTAGTAGTAGTAACAGTAGCAGTTTTAGTATCATTATTTATACATCAGTATTAAAGTAAACAACACAACAAGCTGAGTTAAAATAACGCAGGGTGTTTTCAGTCCTATATTTACCCAGAGCCAGGATGCCAAATAACCAAATAATCCAGCATTTTTTGAGTGTAAGCAATATTTTACAGTGGAGGTTATAAACATAAATATTTAAGAAGAAATAAAATAAATAGAATGATTTTTACTGTTTCACTGACTCATGTGTTGTTTACATGGAGAAATGGTGTAAAATGACAGTAGCAGTGTAAAACCCTGTGTTATATGATCCTGTTTCTATTTCAGGTTTAGAGACTCGTTACACATTTACACACAGTTTAGTTCTATCTTATAAATAAACACATTTAACAGATAGAACGCGGATGAACACATTTCATTATTAATGAAGGTCATTTGGATCTTACCGTTATTCGACGCCATTTCGTTCCAGTCCAAATCAAAAGTGAGTTTATCTGAACTAAACTTTAATCAAGTTGGAACCTTCACAATACAACAGCGCTATCTACTGTCCTCTTATAGAATTACACCAAACATCATCCATTCAGCTCGTCCTCTATTAGCTGTATTTTATTTATTTATTTATTTATGTTGGTGTAGAAGAGGATTTGAGACTAATAAGTTAAACTTAAGTAAAAGTACTAGTACTTTGATTATTTTTTACTTAAGTACAAGTAAAATTACTAGTCTAAAAATCTACTCAAGTAAAAAATTTGAAGTAACTCATTTAACATTTACTTACAGTAAACAGAAGGATGGACATCATTTTTCCACAGAAGTTCACAGATCAGTGATACAGCAGACTACACACAGCTTACTGGTTAAGTGCATAACATTCATTTACATTTTTGTCATTTTGCAGATGCTTTTGTACTGACTTACAATTGTGGCTGAATACAATGCAAGCAATTGAGGTTCAAGGGCCTTGCTCAGGGCCCCAACAGTGGCAACTTAGTGGTGGTGGGGCTTCAACCAACATCCCACTGAATACTAGTCCAGTACCTCAACCACTGAGCTACCAACTGCCAGTTCATATGTTAAAATAAATTAAAAAAAAAATAAAACTTTTGCCTGTAAAAACAGTTCAGCAAACTTAAAGTAAAATGTTGAGTCAACCTTAAAAACCTAAAAGTTAAGCAGACTTGAAAATGTAAGGCAACCGGCTGCCTCACCTTTTTGAGTTTTCTCAACTTCAGGAGCCCAAGCAATTGTGCAACTTGCTTTGCTAAGATAGGTTGTTAGTTCACTCAAATTACTATTTAAAGTTGGACAAAATTACAATTACTATTCGATTGTACTTGTAAAAAAAAGGGTTGATTTAACTTAAAATGTTCTTTTGAGTGAACTCTTTTGAGGGTAACGAAAGAACATAAGTTAGAACAACTGCTTGCAAAGGCAGCTGGTTGCCTTAAATTTGTAAGTTTTGCTTAACTTTTTATTTGTTTACAGTGTATTAACTACTCTTAGTTGAACTGTAAACTGTAAGTTGACTAAAACTGTCAAAAATGAATTTCACAGTTCAACAATATCATGTTTACAGTTAAACTGTAAACTTCACAGTCAATATTATTCAACACGTCATGTTAAGAGTCATGACTCTTAGAATATGACTTGAGTAAAAGTTTTAAAGTATTTGATTTTAATGTATTAAAGTGTCAAAGGTAATGTTCTGATATTAAATGTAAAGTATTGGCAGTAACAATACAAGAAAAAGTACAAAAACACAAGTGGTCAGAATCTTGAAAAATATGCAAATGTAGATCTGACCCAAACTAGATTATTTAAATACAGCTTATTTTTGCATAAATATTTCGATTTAAGCTAACGGTTGAGCAGATCATTAAAGTATTATATAATTCATGCTTTGTCTGGTCAATTTCATTTCAACTCTTAACATGCATAAACATGCAATTTAGGCGTTTAACATATTCCGAAAAAGTTGAAACAGGGCAATTTAGGGCTAGTAATGAGGTAAAAAAAAAAAAAAAAAAAAAAAAAAAAACCTAAATAATTATGATTTCAAACAGCTGACTATAATTATGTCAGATAAAGAAATAAAATGCATTTCGTTCTATAAATTCTTATACTGTGAAGACCTTGTTTGACCATTTCCGTTTTTATTACCAGCATTTACTTTTACTTCCACTTTTCATGCTTAAGTACATTTAACATCAGAAAATTACTTTTGATACTTAAGTACATTAAACATAAGATACTTTTATTCAAGTAATACTCTAAAAGGTGACTTACTTCTATCAGTAAGTAAATCTCTGGTAAGATACTTGTACTTTTACTCAAGTATGGCCTTCAGGTACTTTATCCACCACTGACTGTAATGAAGTATTATTACTATGGTACATTACACCACTAGTGTGAGGTGTGTTACATGGTGGGGGTGTGGTCTGGTTGTAATATCTCTATGGTAACAGGATACTTGACCAGCTTTTCAAAGATTTTCATATTTACAAATGGTTTCTCACCTCTTGCTGTGTAACAATGAGAATTGGGGGTGACTGTACAGGTATGGTGGTGGAACAGAAGACTGGCACCTTGTGGGCCATTTGTAGTGTCTGTGGTAGTTGTTGAGTGGGTTTGAAAGATGGGGGATGTCTTTTGTAGTCTGTAATAGCCCTCACACTCTTTCAGACAGAAGAGACGTTGTTGCTCCAGTTCTAAAAGCATCTTCCTGAACTCTGTGTTAAATAGAGGTTTATTATTGTAAGAACAGGTGAGATAGGATGTGACTGTTTTCATTTATTTATTACTACTGTGGTTACTTGATTTAAACACGCTCCCGTCTGTGGTACTGTGTCAGTGATTCATATCATTATATGGAAATTGTGTTATTAAGCTGCGTCTCTGTTAACAGTAAACCAACATGAGAAAAAGGTTTTTTTCGCTGACAAGAATTCTGATTTTATTACAGTGTTGTAGACTGAGTGCATTTGTTTTTTATGCCGAGCACTTTCTTTTCTCTGTCTCTGAAAGATTTTAATACGTTTTGATCTTTTTGTAAGTGATATGCTTTTAGGATGTCATGATAACTTTGACCAGGTTTGACCTAGACTTTAGATTCTTGTGTCCATAATAACAGTGTCTAAATACAAGTACATCTCTCTTTATTCTACAAACACCTGTTTCCCCAAACTTGACTAAATATTTCTGCATTTTGATAAACTAGAGAACTATATGAATTTCTGTGTGTGTGTGTGTGTGGTGCGTAATGGTGTAAACGGCTCTCCCCAGGCCTGTCAGAGATCGTCGGAACTTCCTCAGCAAAGAAACATCACACAGGAGTGACCAAAGTTGATCTTCCGGAAAAGCTACCTTTACAAATGGTGGAGAATGCGGGCATATAGCCAGGTAAGGTGAATCTTCTCTAAAATTCATTTAATCTGCTGGGATTGATAACTTTGAGTGTTTTTCTTTTTAGACACAGTTTTGAGACTATTGGATATTCTCTGGTTAAAACACATTAGACGAACATGGTGGTTTAGCTATGAGAACGGAGGGAACTCTCTTTTTGAAGAGAAACTGAAGTAATCCATTAAAAGTGCTTCGTGTGTTTTTGGTTTTGTTGTTTTTAAGAGTTCTGACTGAAGTCGCTCTTTTGTGGGTTCAAAATACAATCACTGTACTACTCACAAATTAGCTTTTTTCCATACAATGAGACGCTGCTTCCACCTAGTGGTGATTGGAGACAACACCACCCATAAAAAGTAGTGTTTTCATTACTGATGTAGTGATCTCTAATTATTGATTCTTTCTGTGCGGCCCGGTAACAAATGACCCACGGACCGGTACCGGTGTACAGCCTGGTGGTTGGGTACCACGGCACTACATTACTTTATTACAGAATCTTGGTCCTGGTCCATGTCACTCGAGCTAAAAAAAACAATAATTATACATATTGTTACTAACTACATTGTTTCATCGTTTGTGGTTTTTCAAATGTTGTTTGAAGTGAACGAGGGTTTCTCCTGCTCCTTGTGTCAACTTTCAAGTCAACTTTATTTATATAGCGCTTTTTACAATAGACATTGTCTCAAAGCAACTTCACAAAATCCAGGACCAATAGATACAAAAATCCCTGTTGAGCAAGCCGAGGGCGACTGTGGCAAGGAAAAACTCCCTGAAAATTACAGGAAGAAACCTTGAGAGGAACCAGACTCAGCAGGGCCCATCCTTCTTGGGTGGTCTGGAGGATACTTTAAATAAATACACGATTTACACAGAGCATACAAACACAGAATTAAATGATCTAAAAGTTATAACTGGTAATAAATAGATAAATAATAATAGAGTTGTTCTTCGCTCTAGTCTTCAATAAAGTCTGTAGTGATTTCTTGTCATTCTTGGTGCAATTACTCCAGACCCGTCACATCCGGCACGAGCAGCATAGTTGTCACGGCAGTCTCGACTTTAATCCTTAACCTCGGCGGGTAAACAGGTTTCCATCAGAATGCCTTTGGAGTAAAACAACAGAGAATGTAGTTAATAATGTACAATGCTAGTTGAGTAAAACAGTTTTACAGAGAGTTTTAGACTCCGGCAGCCCTAATTATTACAGCATAACTAAAAGGGAGAGCGAGCAGGTAACAAGGTCATGAAGGCTTTCATAGGACATCAGCGCCCATCTCCCCACCGTCATCAAACCTGAGTGATCGGATAAGAGAGGCAGAACGACAGCAACCCAACATCCCTGATCACCACAAGTTTCTATGACCAAGAACCCCCAAGCTCTGCGCCTTTGTCTATTTTAATCAAAAGCCTGAGAAAATAAATATGTTTTCAGTCTAGACTTAAACATTGAGACTGTGTCCGAATCCCGAACAGAGGCAGGAAGATTATTCCAAAGTTGTGGAGCTTTGTAAGAAAATGCTCTTCCACCAGCTGTGGTCTTTTTAATTTTAGGAACTATAAGTAACCCTGCATCTTGTGAACGAAGTGGACGCGCTGGGTTGTAGTGATTAATAAGTTCACTCAGATACTGTGGAGCCAGACCATGTAGCGCTTTATAGGTTAGTAAAAGTATTTTGTAATCAATGCGGAATTTAACTGGCAGCCAGTGTAGAGATGATAGAACAGGAGTAATATGATCAAATTTTTTAGTTCTAGTTAGCACTCGAGCTGCTGCATTTTGAACTAACTGGAGTTTGTTTATGGATCTACCAGAGCATCCAGTTAGAAGAGCATTACAATAATCTAACCGAGAAGTTATAAACGCATGGATCAGTTTTTCGGCATCATTAACAGATAGTATATTTCTTATTTTAGAGATATTACGCAAATGATAGAAAGCAACTCTAGTAATATTATTAATGTGTGTATCAAAGGAAAGATCTGAATCTATTGTGACACCCAAGTTTTTTACATCTGGGCTGGGAGTAACAGAGAACGTGTTTAGGTTTAGCACCAGGTTAGACAACTTGTCTCTTGCAGCTTTAGAGCCAACAAGTAAAACCTCAGTTTTATCTGAATTAAGTAAAAGAAAATTACACGACATCCAGTTTTTTATGTCGTTTACACAATCTTCTATCTTACTGATTGTGTCAGTATCATTTGGTTTGGCTGATATATACAGCTGTGTGTCATCTGCATAGCAGTGAAATTTTATGCCATGTTTATGAATAATTTCGCCTAGTGGAAGCATATAGAGTGTAAATAATAGAGGTCCAAGTACCGACCCCTGTGGAACACCACACTTTACTTTTGTAGTTTCCGAGCATTTATTATTTACATAAACAAATTGCGAGCGGTCAGTCAGATATGATTGAAACCAAGAGAGTGCGAGTCCTTTAACACCTACTGTATTTTCTAGCCTCTCCAGTAAAATGTTATGATCGACCGTATCAAACGCTGCGCTAAGATCTAATAGAACAAGAAAAGAGACACATCCATTATCAGAAGACATTAACAACTCATTAACTACTCTAATTAATGCGGTTTCGGTACTATGATTGGGTCTAAATCCTGATTGAAATTTTTCATGAATACAATTTTCATTCAAATAAGAACATAACTGTTTGGAAACGACTTTTTCTAATATTTTAGAGACAAAAGGAAGATTTGAAATTGGCCTATAATTAGCTAGTACATGTGGATCAAGATTAGGTTTTTTAATCAGGGGTTTAATAACGGCACTTTTAAACAATGTAGGTACGTACCCAAGGTTAAGGGATGCATTGATTAATGTAAGCAGGGGCTCTACAATAGCTGGGAGTAAATCTTTAAGTAAACGAGTTGGAACAGGATCGAGTATACACGATGATGACTTAGATGATTTAATCAGCACAGTTAGTTCATTTTGGGAGATTGGATTAAAGGAATTTAGTTGGATGAACTCGTTACTATTATCACCAATGCTGCTCGGAGTGAGTCCATACTTAACATTGGCAAGTGACACATTTTGACTCTGAAGTCGTATTTTTTCTATCTTGTCATTAAAGAATTTTAAAAAATCATCGCTGGTACAGTCAGGCGGTATATTAGATTCAGTTTCATTGACGTTTTTAGTTAATTTGGACACCGTCTCAAAGAGGAATCTGGGATTGTTTTTATTTTTCTCTATTAGGGACGAATAATATAAAGATTTAGCTTTTATAAGTGCATGTTTATACTCAGTTAGAGCATCTTTCCAAGCAATCTTATACACCTCTAGTGTAGTGTGACGCCACTTGCGTTCTAATTTCCGTGCTGCTTGTTTAAGTGCGCATGTGTTGTCATTGTACCAAGGAGCAAGTTTTTTCTCCCTAATCAGTTTAGTTTTGAGTGGGGCTACGTTATCTAAGGTTGTGCGCAATACGGTCTCTAGGTTTTGAGTTGCCTGATCTAGTTCTTTAGGTTCTGATGCTGATATATTTGGTAGTTCTGGTAGGCAGTTTATGAACGCTGCTGCAGTTGCAGATGTAATAGTGCGCTTACATTTAAAACGATGTGGTTGCTGTATATTATTGGACAGGGACACTTCATAAATTAGTAGGGAGTGATCAGAAATTAAGTCATTCTGTGGTACAATTTCCAGGTTGTCTATGTTTATACCATAAGTAAGTATTAAATCTAAGGTATGTTTACAAGCGGTGAGTGGGTCCTGTTACATTTTGGGTGATGCCTAAGGATTCTAAAATAGAATCAAACGCAATTTTGAGTGGATTACACTTATCCTCATAATGAATATTAAAGTCACCAACGATTAGAGCTTTCTTAGTTGATAAGACTAATTTAGAAAGAAAATCGGCAAATTCGTTAAGAAATTCTGAGTAAGGACCAGGGGGTCGATAAACAGTAACCAGTTTAAACATACTATTTTTATCAGATGAACCTTTATTGGTTATGTCAGAGATAAGAACCTCAAACGAGTTTGTTATGGGAGATGATTTTACAGTAATCTGTCTCGCGTGTGTTAAATCGTAGCTATTCCTCCACCACGACCACTAAGACGTGGCTTATGTTCATAACTGTAACCCGGAGGAGATGCTTCATTTAAACCTAGATACTCATCAGGTCTAGCCCAGGTCTCGGTTAAACAAAGTGCACTAAGACAATTATCTGTAATTATTTCATTTACAATTACTGTTTTGCATGCAAGTGACCTGATGTTTAGAAGTCCTAACTTTAGTTTAGCCTTACTAGGGTTTTCATGATGCTCATTTAGATTAATTTTAATTAAGTTATTATGACATACTTTTTGATTTTGTTTTGGCTTACACCTGCCACGGAAAACAGACACAGTCTCAATGGTTTGTGACCTAAGGATTCCAGGTGACGTCCGATGGCGACTCGCAGACAGTTGGTTAGGCCTGTTTGTCTGCTGCCTGGTCTTGGCTCTGGATAGTCACTTACCACTATCTGCCGCTACACTAACGCGGTGGTAAAGCCTGTCGCCTATGCTGCAAGAAATGCGAGCAGCACCCTCCCACGTGGGGTGGACACCATCCCGCTTCAAAAGACCAGGCCTTCCCTCAAAGGTGGACCAGTTATCTACAAAATCAATGCAGTTTTCTGAGCACCATTTAGACATCCAGCGGTTCAGCGACAACAACCTGCTGTAGGTTTCGCCACTGGGTCGAATCGGTAAGGGGCCAGAGCACACTACTGCCTCAGACATCGACCTAGCTAACTCACACACCTCTTTAACATTACACTTAGTAACCTCAGACTGCCGTAAACGAACATCATTAGTGCCGACGTGGATAACAATCTTAGAAAATCTACGATTAGCATTAGCCAGCACTTTCAGGTTTGCTCTGATGTCAGGCGCCCTGGCCCCCGGAATACAAGTGACTATGGTTGCTGGTGTCTCTATGGGGGTTGCAATACGCACGTGTCGGAGCTGAGAATCTCCTATAAGTGTCTACTTTCCTGTACAACCCCAGATCTTTTTGTGTCTACTTTCCTGTACAACCCCAGATCTCCACAAGCACATCAATGAGCCATAAAGAGCCTGAATATTAAGATCTGACGCCCACCAGAAGCTCCAGGAGCCAACAAAAGTCCTCCGATACTCTGAAGATGAAGTCCAATAGACAAAAGCAAAAACAAACCAACACCTGCTCAGATTGTGGAAAGAGCTTCCATTGCCAGGCTATTCTTAAAACCCACCAGCGCATTCACACTGGAGAAAGACCATATCACTGCTCACAGTGTGAAAAGAGCTTTAATAAGAAGGGTAATTTGAAAGCCCACCAGCTCATTCACACTGGAGAGAAACCTCATTACTGCTCACAGTGTGGAAAGAGTTTTTATAGTCGGAGTTATTTAAAAGCGCACCAGGGCATTCACACTGGAGAAAAACCTCATCAGTGCTCAGAGTGTGAAAGCAGTTTTATAGTGTGTGGTATCTCAAAGTCCACCAGCGCATTCACACTGGAGAGAAACCATATTGCTGCTTGCAGTGTGGGAAGAGCTTTAGCATGCCAAATACTCTGAAACTACATCAGCGCATTCACACGGGAGAGAAGCCATATTGCTGCTTTCAGTGTGGAAAGAGTTTTAGTTACCTGGGTAGTCTGAAAATCCACCAGCACATTCACACCGGAGAGAAACCGTATCAGTGCACACAGTGTGGAAAGGGTTTTAATAAACCGAATAATCTCAAGACACACTAGCGCATTCACACTGGAGAAAAACCGTATCAATGCTCACAGTGTGGGAAGGGTTTTATTCAACAGGTTCATCTTGAAATGCACCAACGCATTCACACTGGAGAGAAGCCATATCAGTGCTCACAGTGCGAGAAGAGTTTTACTACCCGAAGTTATCTCACAATCCACCAGCGCATTCACACTGGAGAGAAATCGTATCAATGCTTACAGTGCGAGAAGAGTTTTACTACTTCGAGTACACTCAAAAAACACCAGCGCATTCACACTGGAGAGAAACCGTATCAGTGCTCACAGTGTGAGAAGTTTTTTACTTCCAAGAGTTATCTCAAAGTACATCAGCGCATTCACACAGTGTAAGAAGGGTTTAACTTCACAAGTAATTTTAAAATTCACCAGCGCACAACAAGAAACCATAGTAGAGGTAAGAAAATAAGCAGGGATGGGAAGGGTTTGTTTCATAAATCCCAAATGTTGGGTTGGGTTGAGACCAGGGCTGTGTGTAGACAGCTGGAGCTTGTTAGCACACAACTAATCAAGCCATCTTTTAATAGAAATGGGACGTAATCAAACTGTCACCACAATGTTAAACCCATATCATTTACCTTAAGTAATTTTACATACTTTTTACGTAGCATTGGATGTGGCAGAGACACATGGGTTTTGTAGTGAGGGATCATGGGTTTGTGGGAGGTGTGGGCTACATCTGTTTATAATAGCGTAACACTGCTAACATTTCTCACTGTTGCTTCTGTTCTGCACAATAAAGCACAATTATTTTGAATCCAGACCCTGAATGAGTTACTCAGTGCTACAATACAAACTCTGTACTGTTAACAGTAAAAACTGAAGGGAACCATAAAGAAGGTAAATCATATTATCAGTGTATTTATCAAGAATGTGAAATAAAGAATGTGGTGTTTTCTCTTCTACTCTACAGTCCGCTTTTTTATATTTCATAGTAATGAGTTACAAGCTACCAAACAACAAAAGCAGGAGGAAGATGATTGACTTTTATTTGATGTCAGACAGGATAACGTCTTTTATTTGCTCAACTTCATTTTACAATCCCAATTCTGATGAAGTTGGGACGTTGTGTAAAACATAAATAAAAACAGAATACGATGATTTACAAATCCTTTTCAACCCATATTCAATTGAATACACAACAAAGACAAGTTATTTAATGTTCAAACAGATAAACTTCAATGTTGATTTTCGGCCTTGCCGCTTACTTGCACAGATTTCTCCAGATTCTCTGAATCTTTTGATGGTATTATGGACTGTAGATGATGAAATCCCTAAATTCCTTGCTATTGCACGTTGAGAAACGTTGTTCTTAAACTGTTGGACTGTTTGCTCATGCAGTTGTTCACAAAGTGCTGAACCTTGCTTGTCAACGACTGAGCCTTTCAGGGATGCTCCAATTAACCTGCTCACCTGTGGAATGTTCCAAACAGGTGTATTTTGAGCATTTCTCAACAGTCTTTGTTGCCCCTGTCCCAACTTCTTTGGAACGTGTTGCAGGCATCAAATTAAAAATGAGTGAATATTTGCAAAAAAACACAATAAAGTTTATCCGTTTGAACATTAAATAACTTGTCTTTGTAGTGTATTCAATTGAATATGGGTTGAAAAGGATTTGCAAATCATCGTATTCTTTTTTTATTCATGTTTTACACAACGTCCCAACTTCATTGGAATTGGGGTTGTATTTATTAATACACAACTCAGGATGACCATGATAACTGTGACCTTTTAATAAATTCGTGCTAGTCAAAATAAAAGCAATAAAGGACGAAATGTACAAGTCCTTTAAAGGCCAACACTGATCTTTGCTGTGGACCTACTCTTGGAAACTTGTGAAAGCTGTAGAGTTCCACTCAACAATCCATTTCCCTTGCTTACCCAGGGGCATTGTCTGCTCTAAGTGAAAGAGATGTAATTCATAAACCATTTCTGGTACTATTTCATCCACATGATTACAAAAATATGTTCCCACTGTTAGGGTGCCTGCGACGTCTGGCGAACATAACACCAGTTCCCAGCGTTGCAGGCATTACAGAACAAAGAACAGCATGGCCTCAAATAGGACATTGCCATGCGCCCTGCTAACCTGAATAGCAACGAGCTAACATGAGACGCTGTGCTTAAACCTCCACAGTACTTTAAGGCGTCTTGGCGAATTCTGGGTTCGTCATTGCCGGTTTGGCTTAGCGGTTTGAACGCTGCCCTAGCAACGGCACAACCCTGGTTTGAATCCGAGCCTCACCTCTTTTTTCTCTTATGCACTCTGATTGGCTCCTTCCCAGCGCCTAGTTGGTGACACAGCCATATAATCTCACCTTAAAGGCGTTTATCTTTTTCACCGTGATTACCTGGGACAGTGTCCGGGGTTTTGCTTTCCCTAAAACGCTCCTTATAAAGGCAAGGAGCAGACTCAGTCTGCGTGGCGAGATATGCCTTCGCTTGGCGAGTGAGCGACCAGGGTTCGTGCCTCGCTTAGGTACATTGATTCATTTGTGTTTTGTTCTGTTCTATTTCTCTGTTTCAGTTGCCAGCAAGTCAGCGGCTCCGTTCGGGCTTTCCCGAATCGTTTTCTGTTTTGCCATTTCCCGTTTATTTTTAATTATTATCATTTGTGTTGTAAAAATTATTATTTATTGTAATTAAAATATAATTTTCTCTGCATCTTTGGGTCCTAAAGCCTCTCTTTATAACACCCACCATGTCCAAACCTTTAAATATGGAGGGAAATGAAGCAAACCAATGCACAGATTTCCGAAGACATGACATACGTGTCCAGAGGGAATGCTACAGAGGGAACGCTTCAGCTTGCTAAAGGTAGTAAACAAATGGCAATTGAGTGAAAATCTGGATTAAATCATTTAGCCCAGAGGATATATTTAAAGTTTTGTTTCTACAAGCAAATCTATGGAATAGGTTAAATATTATTAAAGCTGTGTTTAATTTTTAGAAAAACTAGACATCACATCATCCAGTAGTGAAAAAGAGAAGGGAGAAGAGGTTTTGGGCAGGAACCATTATACTGAGAATTACTGAGTATCTGATTAATCTTTTCTAGATAATTGATCAGGTCAACTCACTCATTTTATAATTAGGAGGTTTATTGAAAAGTTGCAAAGAAATCGGCTCTCCCTAGGCTCTCAGGCTGCAGCGTTCTGAGTCTCCACCCCTAGCGGGGTGGGGGTGTGTGCAGCTGGGCGCAGCTGCACAGCTGGGGGCAGCAGTTACGGAGAGCAGGATGTGCCTAAGGCTGAGGAATTTACTGCTCTCACACCCCCTTATATGGGGTTGTTCTGTACCATGAGTTATCCACCACAAATTTTATTAGGCACAATTCCCCCTTTGGATGCAATCTATTGCATCCACACCAATTGCTTTAGGTGAAGAGCCAGAACTCAAAATGTTATACAATCACTAAGCAACACCTGAGGCCAAGGTTCGAGTCACAATCATAGGCCTATATGTAATAATATTGTGTGCAATGCCTAAATCCCTAAATTCGAATGGAGTTGGTAAAATTTTCTTAATAGACATTATAGCGAGAGACTTCATAGTGAAATATCAATCCCCCCTATTATTAAACAAGCCACAGTTTCCGGTTTCCCTCCTTTTTTTTCCCCTCTGATGCAGGGTTATGATAATCAGTCCTTCTGCTTAGTTGTTATGTTCTTCAGGCTGCCTATCCGGGTTTCGTCTTCCCAGGATTCTCCAACCCTGGGCTTAGGTCCCCATTGATGCAATACCTGGAAGTCATTTCATCAGCTTATGCGACTGTGCCTGCCTTAGGTTGTCCTGGATTCTGTCAGGATCTTACCCGTCTTTGGCTAACCAGTCCTCTCTAGCTGGTAATTGATGGATGAAGGATTTTACTGATACCCTTGCATCATATTGCTGGTAGTTTTACTGGCTTGTAATCATTATTTGAAACATTGTTGCAGCAGTATAAATATAAAATTCATGTCAAACACATAAAATTCCAGTGTAACTTAAACCAAACCATACTAAACTGTGCTACATGTGCCTATGTGTATGTAATTATTTCTATTTTATCATAATTCTATCAAGTGGACCTATATGTATATGTATCGTTGTTATGCAAGCTAAATGTATGGAAATAACACACAACAAATTGTTTGGCTCAGATATTCAATCATTTCAGTCATTCTTGGATTTGGCGGTTCCTTGTTCCCCTTTAGATGGTATCAATCCTCCTTACTTGTTCTAACCTGCAATCATAACACAGTACAGTACACACACGATACACACAGACATACAACATTTACGCCCAGTACTCCTCATCTTCTTCCTTGTCGCCTGGACTGTTTGTTCCAGTTTTGTCAGACTGAACAAACAGGATGGTTTCCTTAGCATTGCCTTCTCCACCTGCACCTTTTTGAATCACAGCATTTATGAACTTTACCATCAGTGCCTGGATACATGGCACACAACAACAACCACAAACTACTAGTAATGCCAAACCTACACACACTGCCATGACCAATTGAGTAATTGTACCCTTCCAGGACCCAAAGAATTGTTCTATCCATTTTGTGAATGGGTTATCTATTCCAGAGTTCTCCTTCCATTCCTTGGATAGGGCCTTCAACCCCTCCAAGGCTCTGGTAACAGTTCCGTCTGGTGCAGTGTTGTTAGGTCTAAAGGTACAACAGGTGGCCCCAATCATGTGGCAAACACCTCCTTTGTCTGCTAGTAGCATATCCAATGCCATTCTATTTTGGATGGCCATTAGTGAGGTTTTGTCCAATTGATCCTTAAGTCCTTCCACTGTTTGAACAGTGAAGTTTACAAAACGTTGTTGGTTATAGTAAAGATAATTTATCCAATCTACATTCTTATTGATAGTTGCCCACCAAATAGAATACACTTTCAAACCCTGCTGCAATTTGATTTCTGGCCTTAAACTCGTCTGGAACTCCTCTAGGAACGCCAATACCGTCCATCCAGACCGTTTTATCAAAAGAACCGCCAGGCTTCACTTCTCTAGTCACCCGATGATTTGCCATCACTTCAGCAGGATTGTTCACACCTCTTTGCTTTTAGATCCTGAATGGCATTATCAAATACACCAAGGTACATTGTCCTGTCCAAGTTGTCTTTGTCTTTAACCACCCACTCTTCTCTACCCACATTGCAAAATGTAAAACAGCATTTTTTCCATAGTTTCCAAAATAAATATAACACTACTGTGTACAGTCCCTGACAGAAGTTCTGTCGCTTATCCATGTTGTGGAAACAAAAGCTTATAACCTGACTTTAAATTCATCCATTGGTTTTAGAAATGACTCAAATGAAAGCTGAAACCCTCCCAGATGAGGTTTAATTTACGAAAATAAATTTGCTTCACTGCAGAAATATTGATCATTTAATGAACACAGAAAGGTCAGATTTTGGCAAGACAAAAGTTTTGTCGCCTTGTCATATAATGCACCCAATCCTAGTTTACAGCCTCACCTGTGCTCACTAATTGATCGGTTAATTAGTGGGTGTGTATAAAAAGAACCCCAGCACCCCAGACCTTCACTTGAACTGCAACTTCACCTCTGACAACATGCCAAAAATCCACCCTGCAACCAAAGCCTTGATTATCAAGAGGCTGAAGACCAAATACACTGCAGAGGTGGCTGGCACCTTTAATGTGTCTCAGCGTCAAGTACAAAGAATTAAAAAAAGATTTGAAGAGACTGGAGATGTTTTTGACAAGCCCAGGTCCGGCAGACCCCGCAAGACAACTGCTAAGGAGGAACGTTTGTTGGTTAGAAAATCCAAAGCCAGCCCCTCTTCCACTGCAGCAGAGCTCCACCAGGCCTGGTCACCTCAAGTCCCTGTGTCAACTAGAACAGTTTGTAGGATTCTGTCTCGAAATGGCCTCCATGGTCGAATCAGTGCCCAGAAGCCAGCACTAAACAAAAGGCAATTAAAAAACCGTGTGGCATTTGCCAAGGCCCACAGTCTGCTAAACGGATGGACGCTGGAAAAGTGGCAGAAGGTGGATTTCTCAGATGAATCTTCAGTTGAATTACACCACAGCCACCGCAAATACTGCAGGAGACCTACTGGAGCCCGTATGGATCCAAGATTCACCCAGAAAACTGTTAAGTTTGGTGGTGGAAAGATCATGGTCTGGGGTTACATTCAGTATGGGGGTGTGCGAAACATTTGCAAGGTGGAAGGCAATATAAATAGCCTAAAATATCAAGAAGTATTAGCTACCTCTTACATTCCCAATAAAAGGGGTCAAATTTTGCAGCAGGATGGTGCTCCATCTCATACATCCATCTCTACATCAAAGTTCCTCAAGGCGAAGAAGATCAAGGTGCTCCAGGACTGGCCAGCCCAGTCACCAGACATGAACATCATTGAGCATGTTTGGGGTAGGATGAAAGAGGAAGCTTGGAAGACAAAACCAAAGAATCTTGATGAACTCTGGGAGGCATGTAAGACTGCATTCTTTGCTATTCCTGATGACTTCATCAATAAATTGTATGAATCATTGTCGAATCGCATGGATGCAGTCCTTAAAGCTCATGGAAGTCACACAAAATATTAAATATGGCTTTAATAGCACCACAACTTCATTCACCAATGTTATGAAACATATCTTTGTATTTGAAGTAAATTATTTGTTTGATTTTCACATTACTTTCTGTGGGCGACAAAACTTTTGTCTTGCCAAAATCTGACCTTTCTGTGTTCATTAAATGATCAATATTTCTGCAGTGAAGCAAATTTATTTTTGTAAATTAAACCTCATTTGGGAGGGTTTCAGCTTTCATATGAGTCATTTCTAAAACCAATGGATGAATTTAAAGTCAGGTTATAAGCTTTTGTTTCCACAACATGGATAAGCGACAGAACTTCTGTCAGGGACTGTACTAGTGCTGGACAATAATTCGATATCGATATATATATGTATAACGCGATAGAAAATGTTTCAATAACGGTGAATTGATTTTTAAACAAATTCGATCGATATGCATATGTCAGTGCGTGATGACGTACACCACAGGCATGAAGCCAGTGCTCAGCGTTACCGCTCTGATTACACTCCGCTACAACACAGTGGATATCAGCGGCAAAATGAGTTTAACAGCTGTGAGTGAACAAGCATCCACAGTTAAAAAGAAGCAGCAGAAATAGTTGATGAGAGAGGAAAGACTAGACTCTTTTTTCTGTATTCTTTAAGCACAACATCTGCTGCAGCAAATTCTGCAGCAACTCTTAAGCACTTTTTATATTCCTTATCCTGGTTGAGCACTTCTGTTCGAAAATGTTTACATACAAATAATAATCAGTCCATGTTGTGGATGAAGTGTCTTTTGTCGTGGTGAAGCGTTGATGACGAAATGACGACTCCGCTGACACTGCTTTATGTTCAATTAACAAGTTTATTCATATCAAGGTAGTGTCATACAAGCATTTCGCGATAATGCTCAGAGGAAGGCAGCCGATTCCTTCTCTGACCTTCTCAGCATCACCCTTGGGTTTATATACTCCAGCAATGTACATATAGGATAACATCTGGTTTCAATAGACATCTCTCAGGCACCAGGAGAGAAATAGCCGGGGCCCCTCTGTCCATAGAAGAAACCGGAGTCTCCTAGCTCCCAGCTGACCCTGGAGAACCAGTGCCAGCCTAGCCCAGGCAACCTCTTAGTTCCAAGACCAAACATTGAAGTTAGAAAGGCCTCCCAAATAATGCAACCCAGATGTGAGAATGCCCCAAGAGGGGCACGCTGGCCCCTAGAAAAATAGCTTCTACAGAACTAACAGTTGAAGAGAAACGTATATCACACATGAACTAATATGTTCTAAAAGATGTTTATGAATAAAATATCTCATATAAAACTTCCAGATACATCATGGATTAAAGTTAGTTAAGACCAGAGGTGGAAAGTAACGAATTACATTTACTCGCGTTACTGTAATTGAGTGTACTTTCTTGTTTTTTTTTTGTGTACTTATACTTTTTAAAGTAGATTTCACAGCCTGTAATTTTACTTTTACTTAAGTATGTTTTGTATTAAGAATTGTAAATCGCTACATTTTAAATAAGATCCGTTACTGAGTAAAATAATAAACGCTAAAGAAATCGCGGCTGGGAAACTGCTTCAGTGAATTCTGCAATGGGGAGTCTGATCTTTTGTCTCGGTTCCTTTTAAAGAGCCGTATATATACATAACGACTCCCAGAAGCGCGAATCGATTCCTTTATTTCAGGTTAAATGGCCGTTCAACAGATTCAAATAATTCTACGACACATCACTAGTGGTTATACAGTTTAAAAAAGCTTTATGGGACTAAAATGACACATTACACACCCCTAAATGTTTTAAATGTTGTATCAACATGTTTCTTCTATTATATTTGAATTAAAAACAACTATTGTGAGATTTATATCCACTTGTCCTGTTTGCATTACACAGAAGAGACACGCCCTCCTGTTAATAAAGTAACGAAGTAACGTTTACTCTGAGTACATTTTAAATGAGTTACCTTTTACTTGAGTAGATTTTTAGACTAGTAATTTTACTCGTACTTAAGTAAAAATTCATTAAAGTAATAGTACTTTTACTTGAGTACAATATTTTAGTACTCTTTCCACCTCTGGTTAAGACATATGTTAATATATTATATTATATGTTGTCAAAGCTTATGTTTATTTGAGAATGATGTCGTGTTTTTGTCTGTATACAAATGTTGAATACAAGTAAAAGGTGAAAGCTAATTTTTTGTATTTTTATTATTATTATTATTTCTAAAATATTATGTAGTTTTAAAGGGTGAGATTTCATAGCCTTTGCAAAATAAATTTTTCAGAGGTTCGCAGGTACAGCCTTTCAATGTTGTTGTTCCTGGCAGTTTTTCTGGCATTTGTATAATTCATACCAATATCGGAATTACAGTCTATCACAAAAGTTAGTACACCCCTCACATTTCTGCAGATATTTAAGTATATCTTTTCATGGGACAACACTGACAAAATGACACTTTGACACAATGAAAAGTAGTCTGTGTGCAGCTTATATAACAGTGTAAATTTATTCTTCCCTCAAAATAACTCAATATACAGCCATTAATGTCTAAACCACCGGCAACAAAAGTGAGTACACCCCTAAGAGACTACACCCATAAATGTCCAAATTGAGCACTGCTTGTCATTTTCCCTCCAAAATGTCATGTGACTCATTAGTGTTACTAGGTCTCAGGTGTGCATAGGGAGCAGGTGTGTTCAATTTAGTAGTACAGCTCTCACACTCTCTCATACTGATCACTGAAAGTTCCAACATGGCACCTCATGGCAAAGAACTCTCTGAGGATCTTAAAAGACGAATTGTTGCGCTACATGAAGATGCCCAAGGCTACAAGAAGATTGCCAACACCCTGAAACTGAGCTGCAGCACAGTGGCCAAGATCATCCAGCGTTTTAAAAGAGCAGGGTCCACTCAGAACAGACCTCGCGTTGGTCATCCAAAGAAGCTGAGTGCACGTGCTCAGCGTCACATCCAACTGCTGTCTTTGAAAGATAGGCGCAGGAGTGCTGTCAGCATTGCTGCAGAGATTGAAAAGGTGGGGGGTCAGCCTGTCAGTGCTCAGACCATACGCCGCACACTACATCAAATTGGTCTGCATGGCTGTCACCCCAGAAGGAAGCCTCTTCTGAAGTCTCTACACAACAAAGCCTGCAAACAGTTTGCTGAAGACATGTCAACAAAGGACATGGATTACTGGAACCATGTCCTATGGTCTGATGAGACCAAGATTAATTTGTTTGGTTCAGATGGTCTCAAGCATATGTGGCGGCAATCAGGTGAGGAGTACAAAGATAAGTGTGTCATGCCTACAGTCAAGCATGGTGGTGGGAATGCCATGGTCTGGGGCTGCATGAGTGCAGCAGTTGTTGGGGAGTTACATTTCATTGAGGGACACATGAACTCCAATATGTACTGTGAAATACTGAAGCAGAGCATGATCCCCTCCCTCCGGAAACAGGGTCGCAGGGCAGTGTTCCAGCATGATAATGACCCCAAACACACCTCTAAGACGACCACTGCTTTATTGAAGAGGCTGAGGGTAAAGGTGATGGACTGGCCAAGCATATCTCCAGACCTAAACCCAATAGAACATCTTTGGGGCATCCTCAAGCGGAAGGTGGAGGAGCGCAAAGTCTCGAATATCCGCCAGCTCCGTGATGTCGTCATGGAGGAGTGGAAAAGCATTCCAGTGGCAACCTGTGAAGCTCTGGTAAACTCCATGCCCAGGAGAGTTAAGGCAGTTCTGGGAAATAATGGTGGCCACACAAAATATTGACACTTCAGGAACTTTCACTAAGGGGTGTACTCACTTTTGTTGCCGGTGGCTGTATATTGAGTTATTTTGAGGGAAGAATAAATTTACACTGTTATATAAGCTGCACACAGACTACTTTTCATTGTGTCAAAGTGTCATTTTGTCAGTGTTGTCCCATGAAAAGATATACTTAAATATCTGCAGAAATGTGAGGGGTGTACTCACTTTTGAGATACACTGTATATATATATATATATATATATATATATATATATATATATATATATACACACACAGTTGGTTTTTGTATTGCTTATTAGTTGGATGCAACTTGTCCTTTCCTTCAGAGAGGCTAGTGCACTATTCCCAACATTACAAACACGTCTGTCTGCACCAGGTTTCTCACGCTAAAACCTCGGTTAAAAACCTCGAAGGGCCCAATTCCCTTCCTTGAATAAACCACCTGTTTATTCTGAATAAACCTCTTGTTTATTCTCCCGATTTACAACTCTTTGTGTAAATCCAACTTACACCTCACTGTGTAAGTTCTTAAGTCCCCATCCAACAATAAAGAATACCAAAACATCAGCACAAACTCCAAATATTACCAATTATCAATTAACAATTACCAAAAATCTTACCAATTAAATTTAATCTCACCTGAGTCCGTGCAAGCAGCAGCGCTGAGAGACACTACGAATTGTTACAATCCCTTTTCTCTAAAAAGGAGGTAAGGCTGAAGATTACCTTCACCAGGCGTCCCTGAATCTGCATGCATATCCGTAGGTCTGCCAGTCGAGCTGCCCCAGTAACACAGGATTTAATACACAAAGCAGCATATTACTAAACTTTAAGTAATATTAAACATAAAATCTTATTCCTGCCATTATACTCCCCCGTTTTTCATATTTAACAATCAAATCTTGAAAATAAAACATTTGTGAACAGAATGCAGAATAGAAGACAAAGTGACAGCAACCAAGCATTAAATCTGCATTTTTGCCTGTGTCCAATTAGAATTTTGTCCATTAAATATTTTTGATCCCATGTCTTTGTAGAGTTGTCCAAACAGAATTTCAAAAGGCCTAAAGGCAATTTTTGATGTTTATCTCATGCTCATCTGTATGAGAATTATTGAAAGGGCCTTATTTTCAGTGCTTTGTGCCAATTTCCCTCTCCACAGCTCCTCCAATAGCTGGGTAATAGACACAATGTTGTCTCAGTTCAAAAGATTATTAGAGACAGGATGCCCTGCACTAGCAGCCCTTGTTGGACCAGATGTATAATTCTAAACTAACTAAACAAGGCGGAGATACCGCTCCCCTTACCACACGCCGGTGGTCAGAGTGTGTCCTTACAAATCACACACAAGCTGGAGATACCGCTCCCCATACCACACGCCGGTGGCCATTATACACTCTGTCGTTGGCCAACTTTCCCTAAGTGAGATTCAACCAAAACACCATTTAAAATACATACATGAAATGAAAGTAAAGGAGAGCTGATTCATCACATGAATTTCTACTATTATCAATTTCATAGCACTTACGGTGAATATCGGACCAACCACACTCGCCACTAAATAATAAAAACAGCTAAATAAAGGGCGAAGCGCCCTTACCTTTCTGTTGGGTACCCAAGCGAGTGTAGAAGATTCTCTATTCACCAGGCGTGGTCTTTTGTTGACTCCTCTTCAATTCGGATGAAAATTCGGAAAAATGACAAATAATGGAAAAAAATCAAAAATACCACTTCAGTGATTGCTGATCAATTTCTAACCATTCTCTGCTACCATTTCTTGTATCTGATGAATCTTTTCTAGATAATTGATCAGGTCTACACACTCATATTATAATTAAGAGGTTTATTGAAAAGTTGCAAAGAAATCAGCTCTCCCCAGGCTCTCAGGCTGCAGCGTTCCGAGTCTTCACCCCTAGCGGGAAGATGAAGCACAGACCCCGTATTGTGCGTTCAATCCGTTTTTAAACTCTTGGCAAAATGCCCTTTGCTCGCGAAGTGACACGTACCTCTAGTCTTTGACCGGTCTTAATAAATTTTTCGCTGAGCTGTCATTTTGCCAAATATTTGGGGGGGTGTGTGTGTGCAGCTGAGCGCAGCAGTTTCAGAGAGCAGGATATGCCAAAAACAGAGAAGTTTTATGCTCTCACCACCCCCTATATTGTTACAGGGAATTTTATTAAGCACAATATTTATATATATTTATTGATATACCAGCATTTTACCATGACTATCACCATAATCATCACATACAGTCGGCATAACACAGAAATCTTAAGGATGGTTTAATGCAGCAAATATTTTAATACAAAAAATCAGTTTGAGCCTTTAGTCTACTTCTATGTAATACTAATTCTCTGGCTGTTCTTATTCAACTGAGTGATAAGATATGGGTGTAGAGAACAACTGCTATATTAGTACTTTTGATCTACTTTTCTTTATTCTGGATCACAGTGCAGTACTCTTCTGGGCTGGTGGAGGCTGCATACCAAAGTCGTAACTGCACTATTTTAAAAATCATTTAAAGTCGACACACAAGCAAAATTCAGCATGTGGTAATTTCTTGTTCCCACCCTACAAATGTCTAAAAGAAGCTGCCTCTTATGCAAGGCACTCACCAGCCTGTGACAGTAAGTTTTAGCCCAGCTTGTGGTGATCCATAGGACTTCTGCTGTGCATAGCAGAGTCTTTACCTGCATTTGTGAATGCAGCAACCAACGTTGTTTATTGATGAGTTTTATGACCTCATGTGATTTAATTACAAAAACATGCTGTTTTTTTCTGAGGAATCATTACTTGTTTTCGGCAACTGAAGGGGGTCCTTATGTATTTATAGGACATTGCTGTTGGCCATTACTGATCAATAAGTGTGTCCTCTCTGTAAATATTTATAGACTGCCTCTCCTGATTGGCTACTGGGATTTCTGTGGGTGGGCATACATTTTTTTATTGTATGATTAATGTTAAAATAATGATCATGGTTTTGTAATGGGATGTTAAATTAGGTAATCTTGCTCAGGTGTCCACATACTTTTGACTGTATAATTTATTTACAAAAGACATGTTCTCTGACTAACCCACTTTGTGTTGTTGAAATGTAAATATCAAAACAATAATACCCATACAGCTGTATTTAGGCAATAGTACATTCAATCTTTTTCATCTGCTCACGTAATTCACGCTCTGTTTCCTCCTTGCTCTGTTTAAGCTCATCATATTCCTTCTGTGTACCACGGTGCAGCTCATTGAGAAGTTCATAATCCGTCTGGTACTTGGTAATCAGCTCCTCTATGTGTTTTTCAAACTGAGCTTTAACATCACTAAATTGCTCAGCTTGTCTTCTAGCTTCATCTTCATATTTGCTCTTCATGTCCAGCTCTTTCTTCTCGTAGTTCTTCTTCATTTCCTCACGCTCTCGTTCTTCTTTCTCTCTTCTGTCTCTGTCTTCTTTCTCTCTTCTCTTGAGCTCTTCTTGTCTTTCTTTCTCAATTTCCTCTTTTAGTCTCTTTATCTTCTGTCTGTCTTCTTCTCTTCTCTCGTTGTCCTCACGGTTTCTTCTCTCCCACTCTTCTGTTCTAATTCTTTCTTGTTCCTCATACTCTTTCTTCATTTTTAAAATGTATTCCTCATACTCTCGCTCTCTCTGCTCTCTTTCTCTTCTTTCTGCTTCTTTCCATTGTTCTCTTTCCTCTTCTCTTTTATGTCTTTCATCTTCTCTTTCCTTCTCAAAGCTTCTTCTTATTTGTTCTTGTTTTTCTTCCTGTTCTTTTACTTCTTTATCATGTTTCTCTTTTGTTCTCTTGTGTTCCTCTTCTCCTGCTCTCATCTTCTCCTTCAATTCCATTTCTCGTTCTCTCCATTTTCTCTCAATATCATCTTTTATCTCCTTTTTATCATTTTCTGCCTCCTTAATTTTCCTCCTCCAGTTTTCCTGTTCTTCTTCTTGTTCTTTTCTTCTCTTTTGTTCTTCCTCGTCTCTCTTTTTAATTTCTTCATTCTGTCTGATTTTTAGTTTCTCCATTGCTTCTTTTTGTTCACGTTCAAAACGTTCCCTCTCGATTTTTTCTCTTTTTGCTCTCCTCTGGTCCTCCTCGTCTTTTTCAGCTTGCTGCTTGAGAAATGTAGCATTTTGGTTTTCCATTTCCTTCCTCATCTCCTCCAACATGCGATCATTCTCTGCCTTTTGTCTTTTATCCTCTTCTGATCTTCTTAGGTCCTCTAGCCTCCGTTTCTCCTTTTCTTCTTCTTCTTTTTTCATAAACTCTCGTCTCAGAGCTTCTTCCCTTTCCTTAAACACTTTTTCTCTTTCACATCTCTCCTGTTCCAGCTTTTCTTTCTCTGTCTCCATACTCTTCCTTATCTTCTCCAGCTCTTCTTCATATATATATCTCATAACTTCTTTTTCAGCCTGCATCTGTTCCTCCTTCTCTTTTAGTATTTCTTGTTGTTTCTGCTGGATGGAATTTTCTGCTGCCTCAAACATCTCATTTGTAAAGTAATTGTTTCTGTCAGACTTTATCATTTCTTCTATCATTTTGATAAGGTCATAGACTTGTGTACGATCGTTCTTTTCTTTATTGTTGAACACATGAACTCTTCCACCACAGTCCCTGATTAGTTTTTCCATGATTTTATGACCCTTTTTTTTAATATATTCTTCCAAAGTCTGATCTTCCAGATCATCTCCGCGTGTAAACAGCACTATGGTGTACTTTGCAGCATCAGTACCAAACATTTTCTTGATCAGACTCAGGGTCTCCAGCTCTTCCTGTGTGATTCTTCCTACACTTAACACAATGATAAAGGCGTGAGGTCCAGGAGCAGAGAGTGAGATACATTTCACTATTTCTTCAGTTGCTTCTTTATTTGACAACGTGGTGTCAAAAAGTCCCGGAGTATCAACAACAGCAATGGATTTGCCCTCAACTTCTCCAAATCCCTTATGGCAAATTGTTGTAACAGAGGTCATGCTGACATCACACTGAAAGTCTTTTCTTCCAAGGATGGTGTTTCCTGTTGCACTTTTCCCATTTCCTGTTTTTCCTATAAGAACAATTCTCAGAGTCCCAGAATCAAGTAATTCACCCTCAGCACCTGAAAATAAGATAAATTAAACTTATTTAATCTTTTATTATTTTGTGAATTTTATCTTTTTAATTTGAAATGGAAAAAAGCTTGGCAAAACTTGAACCTTTTTAGAGTTCACCAAATGGGGCATCCAACCAAGAAGGGCCTTGGTCATAGAGATAAAAAGAATCCAATGGGAGAACCTGTAGGAAGGCCAATCATCTCAGCTTGCACATAGTAAATCAGGCCAGAATGATTTTAGCTGAGTGGCAGAACAGAAAGCACCAGTTGAGTAATGGGCATATGACAGCCGAAATGACTACTTGGACTCTGGTGAAAAGATTCTCTGGCCTAATAAGTTACAAAGTACACTTAAAAAACCTAAACTTAAAACCCCAATGAACATCTATGGAGAGACCTCAGTTCAATTATAAACCCCACTTCCAGAAAAAGTTGGGATGTTTTGTAGAAGAATCTCTGATGTGTTCATTCCCTTGAATCTTGTGATAAAAGTGAAAATTGCCACTGTTTTCACTGATCAGCTTCATTGTATAGAAATGAATAGAAACACATGTGGAATTTGATGCCTGTAACACATTCAAAAAAAAGTTGGAAACTTTTTCGTCATGTGATCTTAAGAAAAATTCAACTTCTGCAGGTTGAATAGTTTTTTAGTTTTCAGTGTTTTTTTGGAGTTCTGAAGTTTTGGGAGTTTTACAGCTCTTCCAGAATGCAGCTAATTCTGAAGAGTTAGTTTAGGTCAAACGAGCCGACTCATTTGATTCAGTAGTTCATTGTTTGCGTGTTTGCAAGGTTGGATATGACATGAGTGGTCCGCTTCTAAGCTTTACCACCGGTAAAGTTCCCATTCAGTTGCATGTACAGAAATCAACTCTTCATCGAATTGCACAAAGCGTGCTGACCAGTGTGCTTCACATCTGTACATCTTCAGAGACGAAGAAAAGGAGAGCGCTTCAGTCTGATTTAAACACCTCAGAATTAACAGTCGTTGGGTCGAGGCACCTGAGCGAAGTCTTGCAGCACTAAAAGCCAGCAGAACATTGAAGTGATTCAGCTACCTGTCTCCCTTTAAAGACTTCCTTCATAAGCCAACAGGTACACACTCTCATGTGCTCATGGTGGAGTGTTTTGTTTTAATACTTTTTTATTCGCTTCCACTATTAATCGAATGCAAACGCTTCAATCAGGCTCTGAACCTCCTGGTTCTACTCACCATTTAATCCACTATACATAATCATATGTTATTTTCCAGTTATAATTTACCTACATATTTATACTTCTGTCATTACCACTTAATTATTCCATTTACTCATTAACTGTTATTGTATGTGTTATGTTTTTGTTCAATAAACATTATAACAATTCAAAATTTAGCGCCGCGAGTTTGATTACATGGGTGAGAGGAATACTCGACTTTACGTACTTTACTCCAACAGAAAGTGACTAATATGTTGTGAATTCAGTTTTCCTGGTAATTTCTCCTTAAAAATGCCAGTGGTGCCCCGTATTCGATTACTAGCTATTAATTATATAATTAAATAATTAATTGTAACCTCTTAACTTCCACGACAATACACATATACTAAACCACTCACATGTTTGCTGTTGATGTTTCTGTAGCTGCTTGATTTTCTCCTCCTTTTCAGCCAGTTTTTTCTCCAGTTCATCTCTTTGTGCTTTAACGTACATCAGGAGAGAATAAAACTTGTTGGTAGTCGCCATCTTTACTTGGTCCAACAGAGCTGGTACCTGCTGGAGTCTTTCACTCTCTGTTTTCTGTAACATGATGTATCTACCACTGCACATGCTGAGAAGTTCTTCTGTTTCTGAACTTTGTTTAATAAAGTTTATTGCTGCAGTATCATCAGTGTTACTGTTGATAAAGAGGACGATGGTGTGGTCATTCATTCTGGAGCTGAAGATCCTCTGGATCAGCTTGATTTCTGCTTTATCTTCATCCTGAAGTGGACCAACAGGTATGATGATGATGAAAGCATGAACTCCAGGATTACAAAGAGATACACACTGAAGAGTCTCTCGCATCACTTCCTCTTCTGAGAGCTTAGTGTTGTAGAGAGTCGGAGTCTCTATCAGTGTGACCTGGTATCCACTCACCACACCCTTCCTCATTAAACACTCTGATCTGGGATCTGATATCAGTTCTGTCTGCTTCAGAATGAGATCTGATATTGAAGATTTGAGTTCATCACTTCCACACAGCACCAAGTTCAACACTGGTAATGTAGAGACTCCTTCTGGTGCTGAAGTAACACAATAAAAGTGGTAAAATTGTAAACAAATAGAATAAGTAATGCTGTTTCTGCTTAATAAACTACAGCACAGGCGTTTTTTAACAACCTTTCACAGGTAACTGTTCACAGAAAGATTGAGTTGTTCTGTTGGAGACTTGTGATGAGAACAAACTCACCAGGAATAAATTGGCATAAATTAACTAATTGGCATAAATTAACTAATAGTCATTATATTCTACATAAAATATAGACATGATACATGTTCACCCAAAGTAATACTGTTAAAGTAGTCATTTACACAAGCTAAATAATGTAAGAAATGACAGTTTTCATCAGCAATATAAAAGGTTTAATGCTATATTTAAATTACTTAATTACTTAACAATCGAAATACTTACTTTTTATACCTTCATCTTTGGTTTTTCTTGGCCGTCCTGGTGTCACTGATGTTATACCTTAAATTTATTACGGAAAGAAAAATATTTAGTCATTAGTATTAAAAATATGATCATGGATGTCGTGTAATCACTAAGATTGGCATTTTAGATTACAGGCATTAATTTACAACCCACACGACTGACTTCAAAAATACTAACACTAGACAACTTGACTATTATAAAAACAACACAATTGTAAAGCAATAATTTTAATTCCAACAACTTCAGTGATTAGAAAGGATTTCTAGTTTAAGTATACTCTCTGTTTTAGAATCTACTTGGGCTAGAATCTAACTGAGTAGCTAAAATCGATTATCCATACAGACACATGACTCTGCATGACTTCAGTGATTCAGAAAGAATCAAAAGCAGCTGAGAGGAAGTGGAGGAAATCTAAAGTTATTGTTGATCTCCGTTACCACTCTCTACTGTCCTCATCTGATATGACTGCTGCAAAAGCATCTTCCTACAAAGCAAAGCTTGAACAATCTGCTACAGATCCATGCAAACTTCGTGCTTTTTTTTTTTTATTTTTTAGGGAAAGATTGACAAAATCAACCAATCCTTTTACCACCATTTACCACCAAAGGATTGGCACAGCTTCTCATCCAGCAATCCCACTATCTGCACAATGAATCCTATCCTATTTGCCACTGTTCAAGAATCTCACATGGCCTTATTCTCTTTATCACACCAATTATCAACAATTCCTTAACATCAGGTGTTGTTTCTACAGCCTTTAACAAGGCACAGGTTTTACCCCTTCTTAAGAAACCTACACTAGACACCACAAACACAAAACCAACAGACCAATCTCACTCCTCTGTTTTGTATCAAAAATTCCCAAACAAGCTATCTACAATCTGTCTACAGCTATCCCTTTTTCTAGATCTCCATGCTCCTCATGATCAGTATCAGTCTGGCTTCAAGGCAGCACACCACAGATACTGAGAAGCTTCACGCAGCCAAAGCAGCCAAACTGTCATCGGCCCTGATTATTCTTGACCTCTCTGCAGCCTTTGAAACTTTGTCCACTCTCTTAGGGCTGCCACGATTGGTCGACCTACATTTACATTTTCTGCATTTAGCAGACGCCTTTATCCAACTTACATTACAGTTACAGTATACAGTCAGTATACTGCTGAAGGGCCCAACAGCAGCAACCTGGCAGTGGTGGGGCTTGGGGCTTCTGGTTACTAGTCCAGTACCTTAACCACGACTTGCCCTAGTCGCTGGCATTGACGCATGTTCAATACAGTAGACCTTTGCCAGACCTCCCCAACCCCCCCCCCCCTTACCTAACATTTCTAATGTCTTAAATGCTCTTTTTATTACAAATACAAACCCTATAAGTTATAAGTCTAAGCACTTTGCTTTGTGTACGGAACACCATAAACACGTGCTGCACTCTGTCCATGCTCTCTCTTTACTGGGGTTCCCAGGGCTCTGTACTTGGTCTTCTTCTATTCTCCATATACACCTGCGCTCTTGGTAACACTCAGCTCGTTCTGTCATTTCTTCCTTCAGACACACAAGTCTCAGCTCGCATCTCAGCATGTCTGCAAGATATCTCACTATGGATGTTGTCTCATCATCTAAAACTCAATCCCAGCAAGACTGAGCTGATACTTACTCCTGGAGATCAAAATGCAGCTGCTCGCCTGGTTTTTAACCAACCTAAACACTGTCACATCATTTACCTTTATTGGCTTCCTGTAGCTGCACACATGTTATTTAAAACCATGATGCTTGTCTATGAAGGCAAAAATGGACCAGCCCCAAGCTCTCTTAGAGAACTCATAAAACCCCACTCTGTACCATGCAACCTCCAAGCCACTAGCCTTGCTTGTCTTGATCCTCCACCAAGAACTAGACAAAGACAAGCATCAAGGCTGTACTAGCACCCAAATGGTGGAACAAACTTTCCCTGTCTCTCCCCTGAACATCTAAGTCTCTCACCATCTTCAAAAGATGTTTAAAGACCTTACAAATAACTTAAGCTGAGTACTAACATGCACTTGATCTCATATAGCATCTTATTTAAACTCTTGGCCTGGGTTCTAACAGTTTCCATGGATTTGTATCCTTGAACTGTTGTTTACTTACACTAAAGTAGGGGAATGTTTACTATGGAAGCTCTCTCAATAAGAGCGTCTGCCTAATGCCGAAATTGTAAATGTAAATAAATGAGGAATTAAAGTAGCGCTTTGTAATCGTTATTTGTGTTTTAGCGGCTTCAGTTGACTTGACTGCATGTCTGGACTTGGAGCACCCAGATGAAATCTACACAGATATGGAAAAATATGCCAACTCCACATAGAAAGGACCCAGACCGCTTCATCTGGGAAGTAAACCCAAGACCATCTCATTGTGAGGTGACAGTGGTATCCACTGCATCACTGAACTGCCCTGGGCAGAAATCCAGATAGTTTACTTGTTATTATTACTAAAATAAAACTAAAATATCTGTAATCAGACTGGAATCATCAAAGTGTGCTGTCCACGTGGTCATCTGAATGATCAGATTACAACCAAGAACTTAGTTAGTCTCCACTTTAATACACTCAGTGACTGCGTCCGAAATCGCATACTTCCATACTCAATAGTACGCGAAATGAGGACGCGAGAGCGGTTAGTATTTCCGAATACATAGTATACACAAAGAGGTACACGAGAAGTACCTGGATGACCTACTTATCGGGCAGCCATGTTTGAGTATGCAAGCTATGCACACTTGTGGTCTGCTAATGTATCCCATAATGCAACTGGAGCCGTGTAGGCATTCAAAGCAGAATAAGAAACAAGAAAGAAAGCGGCCCTCTGAGTCCTCTGTTTACAAGTGTAAATAAGATAAATAAAATAACATTTTTAAAGACGAATAAATAACAACAAGATGATAAATATTCAAAATTTTGGTAAGTGAAACTGAGAGTATGTACTTTTTTACCGGCCGAGTAGTGCATACTTCCTCCAATCTAGTAAGTACTCTGTAAGTATGCAATAGGATACTGGAACTGTGATAAATGATAAATGATTACTTACCCTTTTCTTTAACCTGTTCCACTAAAGTTTGTGTAGTCTCTCTTTTTTGTGTTGTGGATCCCTCATCTATAGGGAACAAAATGTTCCTCACATTTGTAAAGCTTTTACATGTGAGATGGCCTCCATTCTTTTTAACCATTATTTCAATGCCCTCAAAAAGCTGGCGAACATATTTTTTCTTCTTCTGTAACTCTTTAAGTTTGTGATGCTTTGGACAGTTTTCCTTTAGCTTCTGAAAAGCACCAGACATTCCCTTTAAACTAAAATCTTTAATGTCTGTACTGATCAGAATGGAATAGTGTAGAGCTTTGTCACTGAAGCAGTTCAGTATGGAGATCAGGCGCATTCGTTCCTCCTCTGTAAAGCTGTATGGCTGTACCAGAATTAAAAACACATGAGGTCCTGGATGAGAACGAGACAGACACTCTTCCACTCTCTGAATCACTTCCTCTTGAGAAAGTTCTGGATCATAGAGAAGAGGTGGGTCGATGCAGGTAAAGCGTCCTCCATCCACCGTTCCTTTAGCACTTGCACTGTGCTGATCTACTGAACGAGGAGTAACGTTGGTCTGATAGTGGGCTTGGATTAAACTTTGCACTGTGCTGGTGTTCTGTAGACTCTTCTCCAACAACACAATCCTTAGTTTAGGCTCTACATGAAAAAATACATAAGCATCATCATCTAAAATGGTTTAGGAAACACTGACATCTCCAAATACTTCATTTACTAATAAATAAGCATGAGCCAAATGCCTGTAATCCATACAGTAAGCACCCGGGACAAATTACATTTTAGATTTGTGAACTCAAAAGCAGTAAACAACCTTTGCAGCAAAAACACAAACCCCATTCACAGTAAAGTTAAGCCAGTTTGTATACTGTACATAATTTAGGAAATCTAGACATTAAGTTCACTGTGACAAAGACAAAAAAGGGCAATACAGACATGGTAATGGTATGGAGGTGCATCAGTGCCATGGCATGAGAGACGCTGTGTGATACTGTCTGTACCTGTGTTGTATCAGTACTAGGTGATGCTGTGTGTTCCACCCCGGTGAGAATCAGACATGGCTGTGTGATACCGTCTGGCCCATAGTACTAGAAAGGTGATGCTGTGTGTTCCACCTGACCCGTAGTTTAAGGATAAACAGTAAAGACGTCTGGGACGCCTGTCTATGTAAGACAGAGACATCGCCACGGACGAAATCACTATATGAGCGTCATTGTGTGGCAGTAGAACTGGAACACTGTACTATTGGTGACGACCGGTAGTATAAGTTACTTTGTCTGCTGTCAGTCTGTGGGATAGTCTTACTATTTAGTATTGTAATTTCCCCATTAATATGTACAATTAATCCAGTATAATAATGTGTATCTGTCTTGTTTTAATTTCATATTCTCTAAACTGTAGGGTATATTTTACTATATTTTCTTTTAGTCTTCATGTTCTTAATTGCTTATCTCTCTTGTTTTAATTTCATATTCTCTAAATTGTAGGGTATGTTTTACTTTATTTTCTTTTAATTTTTCATGTTCTTAATTTTTTATCTCTCTTGTTTGAATTTCATGTTGTCTTAATTGTAACTAAATGTTTGCAATAAATCTTTCTGAGGTTCTAGATCTCAGGAATGTTTTAATGCTTTTAATTTTTTTTTTTCCTTATGTAAAGCACTTTGAATTGCCACTGTGTATGAAAGGTGCTATACAAATAAACTTGCCTTGCCTTACATATGTGTGAAGGTACTTTTATTAAGAGACATCAATAGTGTCAAAGAAAAGTATTTTACTCAAGTAAATTAACAAACACAAATTCTTCCTTTTATTGCCCAATTGAACTGATTAACAATTCTCTCATGAAGTTTGGAACACAGTGGTGAGCCACAATCCATCTTTTCTTGTAAAGACTGATCCATTGGTGGATCCTCCTTCAATACCCAATCATGATTCCATCACCTGTTACCAATTCACCTACTTATTGTGGAACCTTTCAAACACTGAAACTTCAGCTATCAAATTTTCACTCTTATTCTGCCTCCGTCCCAACTTTTTTTGATCATGTTACAGGCATCAAATGGAAATAAGAAAAAATAGAAACACAATAATATGAACTGATGCACAAGAGCAGTAAGTGCATGTTAAATGCCAGGAAAACAAGATAAAAAACTGCTTTGTGGTGTAAGACAACTCCCACTTTCACCTAAAAGACTCTGATCTTCTGTGAATTAACTGCCGATGCTATAGTTATAATTTGTTTATTGTCACTTGTTTCTTTCATTCTACTTGTACTGTTAAATACTATACTAACTTAAATAAAGAAAATCTGAAAGACATAAAGCTGTGCAGTGTCTCTGTGAGTGTATAAACACAATGACTGATAAATGAATGATGCAAGGGGCACCAGTCAAATTCTTGCCACATTGGTAAGGGCAGAAGGACTGAAGGAATATATTCAACTAAATATCAAAAAACACTAAAAGCAAATTTAACTTAGAGTAAATAAACTGAAGCTGAATGAATACTGCAGCTTTTACAACAGGACAATGATCCAAACATACCTTAAAACCATGAGAAATGAACCTTACAATAACCTGACTTAAACATCACTGCAAATCTGTGAAGATCTTTAACATGCAGTTATTGCAAAAAGGTCCATGAAGATTTTAAAACTAGAAGCTAAACAACAAACAAATAAGGTTTGCTATGAGGGTACTGGCTAAAACAGTGAAACAAAATAGGGTGCCCAAAATATAGTTGGGTGTCCAAACATTTGCACGAGCCACAAGTATTTATTTTTAATTAAAAGTAACTGTGTGTTAATATTTAAAGGCAGTTGTTATTTGCGGAGGTTGTGTTTAATGTGTCGACCTCAGAACTCAATAGAATATGTGTGTGCCATAAACAAGTATTCATTTGTATAACATCAACTTGCTCTGTATGAGAAAGTAACTGCCCCTTCAATCAATTAACCAAATGCAATTAATAATTTGGTTTAATTACACTAGAAACACCCAGTGGTCAATTATTTAACATTTATTAGTTTTACAATGTGTGGATATTTGCATATATACAGGTGCTGGTCATAAAATTAGAATATCATGAAAAAGTTGATTTATTTCAGTAATTCCATTCATAAAGTGAAACTTGTATATTATATTCATTCATTACACACAGACTGATATATTTCAAATGTTTATTTCTTTTAATGTTGAAGATTATAACTGACAACTAATGAAAACCCCAAATTCAGTATCTCAGAAAATTAGAATATTGTGACAAGGTACAATATTGAAGACACCTGGTGCCACACTCTAATCAGCTAATTAATTCAAAACACCTGCAAAGGCCTTTAAATTGTCTCTCAGTCTAGTTCTGTAGGCTACACAATCATGGGGAAGACTGCTGACTTGACAGTTGTCCAAAATACGACCATTGACACCTTGCACAAGGAGGGCAAGACACAAAAGGACATTGCTAAAGAGGCTGGCTGTTCACAGAGCTCTGTGTCCAAGCACATTAATAGAGAGGCAAAGGGAAGGAAAAGATGTGGTAGAAAAAAGTGTACAAGCAATAGGGATAACCGCACCCTGGAGAGGATTGTGAAACAAAACCCATTCAAAAATGTGGGGGAGATTCACAAAGAGTGGACTGCAGCTGGAGTCAGTGCTTCAAGAACCACCACGCACAGACGTATGCAAGACATGGGTTTCAGCTGTCGCATTCCTTGTGTCAAGCCACTCTTGAACAAGAGACAGCGTCAGAAGCGTCTCGCCTGGGCTAAAGACAAAAAGGACTGCTGAGTGGTCCAAAGTTATGTTCTCTGATGAAAGGAAATTTTGCATTACCTTTGGAAATCAAGGTCCCAGAGTCTGGAGGAAGAGAGGAGAGGCACAGAATCCACGTTGCTTGAGGTCCAGTGTAAAGTTTCCACAGTCAGTGATGGTTTGGAGTGCCATGTCATCTGCTGGTGTTGCTCCACTGTGTTTTCTGAGGTCCAAGGTCAACGCAGCCGTCTACCAGGAAGTTTTAGAGCACTTCATGCTTCCTGCTGCTGACCAACTTTATGGAGATGCAGATTTCATTTTCCAACAGGACTTGGCACCTGCACACAGTGCCAAAACTACCAGTACCTGGTTTAAGGACCATGGTATCCCTGTTCTTAATTGGCCAGCAAACTCGCCTGACCTTAACCCCAGTAATCCAGGCGAAAGGAGCCCCAACTAAGTATTGAGTGCTGTACATGCTCATACTTTTCATGTTCATACTTTTCAGTTGGCCAACATTTCTAAAAATCCTTTTTTTGTATTGGTCTTAAGTAATATTCTAATGTTCTGAGATACTGAATTTGGGGTTTTCATTAGTTGTCAGTTATAATCATCAACATTAAAAGAAATAAACATTTGAAATATATCAGTCTGTGTGTAATGAATGAATATAATATACAAGTTTCACTTTTTGAATGGAATTACTGAAATATTTGGTAGTGACACAAAATAATGGTGGCTAAGGCAGGGCTGGATCGTGCCAAAACTGTACATGCACCCCTCTGTACAAAACAAAATTTCCATTAGCCATACCACCTGATACCCCGTTTACATTCATTTTGAAACATCTGCAGAGAGGCGCATCAACAAGTGCATATTTATTTATTCAAAATAAAACATTTGCTCTCACTGTTTTAGTGAACACACTGAAGTATTCCACCATTCACTAATTAGTGTGCTGAATTACTCACTGTGTCGTTAAGAGCATGTGGACTTTTCACCCTCATTTTCATGATCATCTTACAAGCACTTATTTCTAAAATTTTGGACGTTACTGTGGTTGGTTGTGAGTAAATAAGGCAGGGCAGGGCAGTTGTAGCCTAGTGGTTAGAGTACTGAACTATTAAGCCGAAGGTTGCTGGTTCAAACCCCACCACTACCGGGTTGCCACCGTTGGGCTCTTGAGCAAGGCCGTTAACCCTGAATTGCTTAGACAGTATACTGTAAGTCGCTTTGGATAAAAGCGTCTGCTAAATGCTGAAAATGTAATTAAGAGCAACATGTGTTTGTGGTGGTTACTCACCAGTACTCTTGCTCTCTTTCTCCTCCAGATCAGTTGTGTCTTTATTTTCTTGCTGTTTGGTTTGAACTTGCTCTTCTCCGTGTTCTCCTAAGACTGTATGTTGTTCATAGGTCTTTAAATCAATAACAGGATCCTGAAATTCCTCGCAGTTAAGGGTCTCATTATTATTTACCTTAACTATTCCATCAATCATCTCCAAAAGATCATCATGACTGCATCTATTAAACACTAAATGTCTCTTGTTGCAGTCAGCAGTGATCTTCTGCACTGCAGTTTCTTTAGGTGGATCTACAGTGGTGCCCAGTTCCATGGGTTCCATACTGAGCACCATGGTGTGTCTATAGACCTCATCAGATACATCTGAGAAGATACTATTCATTCTGTTTCTGTCTGCTTCAGTGAAATCATCTGGCTGCACAACCAGGATGATCACATGAGGTCCAGGATCAGCCAGATATTTACACTCTTTAATATGCAGGTTTAGCTGATGCTGCGAGAAGTTCTGCTCAAAAAGATGAGAAGAATTGATGATGGTTATGTATCTTCCTTCCACATTTCCTCTGGCCCTCTCACTGTGTAGGTCTACAGAATGTGGAGGAACTTCAGTTTGAAATGCATCTCTGCCCAGGATGAAGTTTCCCACTGTGCTTGTGTCTGAAAGATTCTTTCCCAGTAGAACAATCCTTAGCTCACACACTGCAAGAAATAAAAGACAGCAGCTATGTTTACAGGCAGGGCGGCACGGTGGCTTAGTGGGTAGCACTGTTGCCTCACAGCAAGAAGGTCCGGGGTTCGATCCCCAGGTGGGGCGGTCCGGGTCCTTTCTGTGCGGAGTTTGCAAGTTCTCCCCGTGTCCGCGTGGGTTTCCTCCGGGTGCTCCGGTTTCCTCCCACAGTCCAAAAACATGCCACCAGGCTAACTGAAAACACTGAATTGTCCTATAGATACCTAGCCGCTAGATGCACAAACCAGTGCATTGTAGTGCCGGTCCCAAGCCCAGATAAAATAGGTCGTATCAGGAAGGGCACCTGGCATAAAAATTGTGCCAAATCAGTGTGGACCATGATCCGCAGACAGCCAACCCCGCGACCGAGCGGGACAAAGGCCAAGGAAAAGAAGAAGCTATGTTTACAGGCACAATACACTGATTTACCAAAAAGACCAAAACATTTTTGTGTCAAAATCAATAATATAATCATTTACAAAAACAAGGTATCTGACAAAATTGAAGCAATATACTTGGATTAAATTTGAAAATTTGACTTTTTGATAAAAAAAAATTGGATTTGGATTCTGTAATCCAAGCAAACCTTCATGTAAGATTAAATGCTACAACTGGGTGTTTCAAAACCTTAAGCAGAAGAGTTTCTCCATGTGCTTTGTTAGCTCCTTTCATGCTGCTCTTCAATGGTCAGGACCACCACAGGACCACCACAGAGCAGGTATTATTTAGGTGGTGGATGATTCTCAGCATTGAAGTGACACTGACATGGTGGTGGTGTGTTAGTGTGTGTTGTGCTGGTATGAGTGGATCAGACACAGCAGTGCTGCTGGAGTTTTTAAACACCTCACTGTCACTGCTGGACTGAGAATAGTCCACCAACAAAAAACATCCAGCCAACAGCGCCCTGTGGGCAGCATCCTGTGACCACTGATGAAGGTCTAGAAGATGACCGACTCAAACAGCAGCAATAGATGAGCGATCGTCTCTGACTTTACATCTACAAGGTGGACCAACTAGGTAGGAGTGTCTAATAGAGTGGACAGTGAGTGGACACTATTTAAAAACTCCAGCAGTACTGCTGTGTCTGATCCACTCATACCAGCACAACACACACTAACACACCAGCACCATGTCAGTGTCACTGCAGTGCTGAGAATCATCCACCACCTAAATAATACCTGCTCTGTGGTGGTCCTGTGGGGGTCCTGACCATTGAAGAACAGGGTGAAAGGGGGGCAAACAAAGCATGTAGAGAAACAGATGGACTACAGTCAGTAATTGTAGATCTACAAAGTGCTTCTATATGGTAAGAGGAGCTGATAAAATGGACAGTGAGTGTAGAAACAAGGAGGTGGTTTTAATGTTATGGCTGATCAGTGTAAATGTGAGTTTTGTAAAAGGGAATTATAACACCCACACTTATAAAATCATTATTTCAAATTACACTGTAAATGTTTTAATTAAGTTAATTACTTTCATTTAAAATGTTGGCAAAAGTAATAAACATATGCATATAATTTCATATAATTACTATATTATAATGTAATACAATTGTTTAAAATGCCAAAACAAAAGTCCATTGAAGTTGTTTAGTCTTGATCAGAAAATACAATTACAGCTTCATTTATTTTGTTTTGAAGAGGAATTCAAATGTAGTCTCTTTCTGCTGAAGCAAACTTGACAGTAAAGATTTAGTTTTTTTATGTTTTATGTTCTTTGTGCATGAATGCTAGGTGTAATTTACTCTTGCTGTTTTTATTAGAATGTCATAGGCTATAATGTGTTTTAGGTGCTATTATTAGCTGGGTTTCACCATCCACAGCTTTATTTATTAATACAATAATTTTTAATAATGTTGTTTTTTTAAATAAAGACAAAACTAAAATCATGAAGCTTAAACAATTTATGTGGTTGTACAAATGATCTACAAAATAAGTAAATACCAAGTTTTATCCTTAGTAAACACATTAAAATAATCTTACCTTCACTCTGCACCAGCTGTTTTCTCTTCACAGCTGGATCAGCTGATGTAGTTTCTAATGAATAATCCTGGTCTTGTGGTCTTGATAATCCCAGGTTCTTCCTCTCTTGTGGTTCATTAATTGTGCAGGTCATGTGATCTCCTCCACTCTCAGTTACCATCACGTCTATCTTCTTCAGAAGCTGCAGAACTTGATGTTTATTAAATGGTGATAGATTCACAATTCTGTAGTGTTTCATCTCACATTCACTGATACATGTGGAGAAGAATCCATGCTCTTCAGCTGCAGTTACTAATAATAACCGGTTTATAGACTGTGGGATGTACGAGTACAGGGTGCTTATGATTCTGTCATTGTGCTCCTTTGTGAGGTTTTGGGACTGGAGCACCAGTAAGAACACATGAGGTCCAGGATCTGAGAGTGTGATGCACTCTTTCACTTTCTGTATCAGTTCCTTCTGAGAGAGTTTGGGATTATATAGGTGAGGTGCATTGATGATGGTGATGGTTCTTCCCTCCACCTGTCCACTAACTCTCTGACGGTGATGATCTAGTAAATATGGAGGAGCTTCAGTCTCAAACACTTCTTTTCCCAGAAGGATGTTTGCTAATTTGTTGGTGTAATGAACATTTGTACCCAGTAGCACAATCCTCAGCTCAGAGACTGAAAAAAATATAATTCACATTTATGATTAGTAAACTGTTTCAGATTCAGTACCTGGGTTCAGTAACCAGGGTAACGTGTGATTATATTTCTGAGAAAACTGACTGCTGTATATTTTTATTACATTTTCCAATAGTTATTTTTGATATACATGTTATGATGAATGGACAAGGACCCAAGGTGCAGATATTAAATAATAATTTTATTTTAAACAAAAGTCAAAGCAAATGGAAAAACCCAAAAAAACAGGAACAAAAAACAAATCGGGAGAACCCCGATTGAGCCGCTGAATCCGCAGGCGAGGGAAACTGAAAAAGAGAAAAAGGGAAAAAATGAAAATGCAAAGTTGGGACGCGAACCCCGGGTGCTCAGGTGCGGAGCGTATACGCAACCCGTTGCACCAAACACTGGTGCAACAGTGACTAAACCAAATGCGCTATTGAAGCATTGGAAGCGAAAAAGGAACAAACATAACTGAAAGCTCCCAAAAGCGGGGAGAACCCGAAACGACAAGCGCGTTTCGGGAGGACAGGATCGGTGGACGCTCCTGAAGCCCGTATCTAGGGATAGGAGCCAGCCGACCTGTAAAACACAAAAGAGGTGTGTTAGAGAGAGCTATGTGTTAGCCAGAGGCAAGCGTCAACCAAACTGCACCACCCAGGATACAACGAACCGCTTTAACACAAGCTCTATGAAGCGCCGAAAAAAACGGCGATAAGGCTGATACCAACCTCTTGCTAGCATTGCAGGAGTGTTAGCGCAAATGCTACAAACAAATAATCAGCTCAAGGGCTGAGTGTAGTCACACCGGCTTTCCCTATACTGGAAAAAACAAAGGGCTACCACCTCAGCCTTTTGGCCTACAATCCCGTACGGTGTAACACCGTTCGGGCTACCGTCTTTCCCTATCAAAAGGGGTGAGAAGACGCTCTCACAGCCAGACACACAGAGGCAACAGGAACAAAAGGTGCGACGCCCGCTGCTGTCTACCGGCGGCCTAAATAGGCCAGGTGCAGCTGCAGGCAATCGCCCTAATTAGCAGGCCTCTTACAAGAAGTCTTGGTTTGCTTTGCTCTGTAACGCCTGCTTCGCCGGGAACCCGGGGTAAGTTCACCAGCTACCGCAGGCACCCTAACAGTACCCCCTCCTCTAGGGACAGCTCCCGAGGTCCCAAGACCCGCTGCTTGGTTCCGACGGAACTCGCGGATCAGTTCAGGGTCCAGGATCTGACGAGCCGGTACCCATGAACGTTTCTCGGGGCCGTAACCTTCCCAATCCACCCAAGTATTGGGTGCTACCTTGCACCTTCCTGCTACTCAGGAGGCGACATACCGTGAAGGCAGGGGCACCCTGGATGATACGAGGGGCGGGAGGTTGTGGAGGGGGTGTAGCTCCCCCGCACATAAATGGTCGGAGTTGGGAGACGTGAAAGGTTGGACGCACTTTCATCCTGGGAGGAAGCTCCAACCTATAGGTCACCGGGTTTATCTGCTTCGCTACCTTGAACGAACCAATGTATCTGGGTGCCAACTTGTGGGGGGCACCTCTGACGGGGAGATCCCTCGTCGACACAAGGACACGTTGGCCCGGCCGGAAAGTGAGGGCCGGCTGCGGTCAGCATTGCGCTTTATGGAGCGCTGGGTGGCCAAAAGTACCCCCCTTGCTTTACACCAAGCGGCGCAGCAGTGGCGGATACGAAGCTGTACAGTTGGGACCGCCACTTGCTGCTCCTGCTCTGGAAAGAGCGGAGGAGGGTACCCGAACTGAGCTTCAAACTGTGACATACCTAACGCAGAGTGATGCAGGGTATTGTGGGCGAATTCGGCCCACAACAGTTTATCGGCCTATGTAGCCAGATTCCCTGCAGTCAGCCTTTCCTTTTCCATTCGACTCAGGGTGGTAACCTGAGGATAAGCTGGCCGTAGCGTCAATAAGTTGGCAAAAGGCCCGCCAGCACTGGCTCACAAACTGCGGCCCCCGATCAGACACAATGTCTGAGGGGACCCCATGTGCTCTCACCACATGTTGAAGAATGATCTGCGCAGTGCCCATGGCGGATGGTAGCTTGAGCAGAGGGACAAACAGGCAAGACTTGGTAAACTGGTCAACAATTACCAATACCGCCGTGAATCCCCTGGACTTTGGCAAGCCTGTCACAAAGTCCAGGGCTATGTGGGACCACGGTCTGGTAAGGTATTGGCAACGGATGGAGAAGCCCCCGTGGGTGCTCTCTGGTGCTCTTGTTCAAAGCGCACACAGTGAAGGCACGGACAAAGTCACGTACCTGGCTCTCCATCCCCGGCCACCAAAATCTTCGGCGCAGCAAAACCAGGGACTTAGTCACTCCTGGGTGAGCCGCAAAAGGGGATGCATGGCCCCACTCAAACACCTGACGTCGAACTGTAGAGAGAACATACAGTCGGTCAGGAGGTCCCCCAGTGGGGTCCAGTTCTGCCCTTTGGGCATCCCGGATGACCTTGGAAATGCCCCAGGTCACTGGGGCAGCAATAATGGGATTAGGTTCGGCCTCCGGTCTGGTAGGTTCCCACTGCCTAGACAGGGCATCCAGTTTACTGTTTTTGGAGCCCGGTCTAAAGGACAGAGTAAATTGGAACCGTCCGAAAAATCTGGACCACCGAGCCTAACGTGAGTTCATCCTCTTCGATTGTTGGATGAAAGACTCCCTCGAGCCAATGGCGCCACTCATCAAGGGCCAACGTGATGGCTAAAAGTTCCCTGTCTCCAACCAGGTAATTCCGCTCAGCTGGAGTCAGGCGGTGAGAAAAGAAGGCACAAGGATGCAGCTTCTTTTCTGGGCCCGCTCTCTGGGACAGGACTCCCCCAACCCCGACCTCAGACAACAAAGGGTTCCTTAGGATCGGGCAACTGCAAGACAGGAGCAGTGGTCAAGAGAGACTTGAGCCTGTCAAAGCCTTGTTGGGCCTGCACCCACCATTTAAAGGGTCCCTTGCCAGTAAGGACTGTTAGGGGAGCGGCGACTGTGCTGAAGTTCTGAATGAATCGCCTAAAAAAATTTGCAAAGCCCAAAAACTTTTGCACTTGGCAAACAGAACCTGGAGTTGGCCAATTCTCCACAGACTTTATTTTAGCCGGATCCATGCGAAGGGCGCCCTGTGAAACAATAAACCCCAGGAACGAAACCGATGGGGAGTGGAAGACAGACTTCTCCAGCTTGACGAAAAGACAGTGATCGAGCAAAAGCTGGAGAACCCATCGGACATGCCCTATATGTTCGTCGATGGATCGACTAAAAATCAAAATGTCGTCTAACTACACATAGACGAACCGATCAAGGGCCTTCTGTAAGGCCTCATTGATAAAACATTGGAAGACCGCAGGCGCGTTCATCAACCCAAAGGGCATCACTAAGTACTCATAGTGGCCAGTGGGTGTGAGAAACATGGTCTTCCACTCGTCCCCCTGCCTGAACCAGATCAGATTGTACGCACTGCGTAAATCGAGCTTGGTAAAAATAGTTGCTTGCTAAAGGGCTTCAAAAGCCGTGGCCATCAGCGGCAGCGGGTACCGATCCTTGATCGTAATGGCATTTAGACCACGGTAATCGACACAGGGGCGCAGACTGCCGTCCTTCTTCCCTACAAAAAAAGAACCCTGCCCCGGCCGGGGAGGAAGAAGGTCGAATGAACCCCTGTTTCAGTGCCTCACGCACATACTCCTCCATAACAACCTTCTCTGGACCGGAGAGCGAGAAAAGGCGCCCCCTAGGAGGAGAAGTGCCGGGAAACAAGTTTATGGCGCAGTCCAATGGTCTATGGGGGGGCAAGTCCTGTGCCCTGGACTTGCTAAAAACCTCCTGCAAGTCATGGTAGACAGTGGGCACCTGGGCCAGGTCTGGAATTTCCATCTTAGGTCCCGGTGGCGTGGGAGACGTGCCGGCCTGAAGCAGACACGAATCCTGACACTGCGTTCCCCAAATGAAAATCGAACCAGTGGCCCAGTCGATCTGAGGGTTCTGCTTCTTCAGCCACGAGTAGCCCAACACTACCTGGAGCTGAGGCACACAGGTCACCAAAAAGGTTCCTCATGGCTGCCTAGACGCAACGTGAGAGGTTGTGTCTGGTGAGTGATAGGGCTGCCCGCTACCGCCCGCCCATCCACGGCATAAACCGAGATGGGGTTTGGTAGTGGTTGGACCTCGATCCCCAATCTGCATACCATGTTAGAATCAATAAAACTCTCCACAGCTCCAGAATCTACACACACTTTAAGGTTTGTATCCCCAGAACCCCAACACAACCATGCCTGTAGAAACAGGCCATGCTTAGGGATGATGGGTCGGCTCACTCTCGACTCCCCGAATCGAGAGCGGCCTACTCGTTTGACCGCGGCCGTGATCGGGAAGATGGGCCCGAAGACGGGGGTGCGGTTGCTTGAGTCGATTCCAGTTGCATTGGTTCAGGATCAGGGTCCGGGGATACCGGTCTGGGAAGACCCTGAGACCTGGTAAAGGGTGGTCGGACACCTCGCTCACGCGCTCGCTGGCGGAGTCGGGTGTCTATAGAGGTGACAAGCAGGTAGAAGGCCTTTAGCATTGTGGGGAGTTAACGAGTGGCCAACTCGTCCTTTATGTTCTCCCCTAGCCCCCGATGAAAGATAGCGGTTAACACCCCCTCCCCCCAACCGCACTCAGCGGCTAGCATGCGAAACTCAATCCTATAGTCGGCTACTGAGCGTCGTCCTTGCGTCAGCTCAAGTAGCCGCAGCCCTGCCTCCTGCCCTCCGGTGGGATGGAAAAAGGTGTCCTTGAGGGCACCATAAAGGTGTCCTCCGAGGAACATTCGGGAGCATTCTGCTCCCAGAGGGCAGTTTCCCACTCCAACGCTCTGCCTGTTAGAAGGGAAATTATGAAGGCTACCTTAGAGCGTTCAGTGGGAAAGCGTGAAGGTTGTAATTCAAATATCAGCAAGCACTGAAGGAGGAAGCCACGACATTTTTTGGCCTCTCCCGAAAATCGCTCGGGGGTGGAATAGGGGTTTCACCTCCCGACGGAATTCCGGGGTGAACAGGAGAATGGACTAGATGGCTAGGGCCGGACTCTGCTATCGGCACACGCTGGGTATGCTCAGCTGCGCGATGTGCCAGTTCCGTGAGCGCTAGCTCATGTCGGCCCAAGGCCACCCCCTGGTGGCGCAAAATATCGGAAACCGGCGGGGGGTATCTGCTGGGTCCATATTATGGTCGCACCTTTCCTATATGATGAATGGACAAGGACCCAAGGTGCAGATATTAAATAATAATTTTATTTTAAACAAAAGTCAAAGCAAATGGAAAAACCCAAAAAAACAGGAACAAAAAACAAATCGGGAGAACCCCGATTGAGCCGCTGAATCCGCAGGCGAGGGAAACTGAAAAAGAGAAAAAGGGAAAAAATGAAAATGCAAAGTTGGGACGTGAACCCCGGGTGCTCAGGTGCGGAGCGTACACGCAACCCGTTGCATCAAACACTGGTGCAACAGTGACTAAACCAAATGCGCTATTGAAGCGCTGGAAGCGAAAAAGGAACAAAAATAACTGAATGCTCCCAAAAGCGGGGAGAACCCGAAACGACAAGCGCGTTTCGGGAGGACAGGATCGGTGGACGCTCCTGAAGCCCGTATCTAGGGATAGGAGCCAGCCGACCTGTAAAACACAAAAGAGGTGTGTTAGAGAGAGCTATGTGTTAGCCAGAGGCAAGCGTCAACCAAACTGCACCACCCAGGATACAACGAACCGCTTTAACACAAGCTCTATGAAGCACCAAAAAAAAATGGCAATAAGGCTGATACCAACCTCTTGCTAGCATTGCAGGAGTGTTAGCGCAAATGCTACAAACAAATAACCAGCTCAAGGGCTGAGCGTAGTCGCACCGGCTTTCCCTATCCTGGAGAAAACAAAGGGCTACCACCTCAGCCTTTCTGGCCTACAATCCCGTACGGTCTAACACCGTTCAGGCTACCGTCTTTCCCTATCAAAAGGGGTGAGAGGACGCTCTCACAGCCAGACACACAGAGGCAACAGGAACAAAAGGTGCGACGCCCGCTGCTGTCTACCGGCAGCCTAAATAGGCCAGGTGCAGCTGCAAGCAATCGCCCTAATTAGCAGGCCTCTTACAAGAGGTCTTGGTTTGCTTTGCTCTGTAACGCCTGCTTCGCCGGGAACCCGGGGTAAGTTCACCAGCTACCGCAGGCACCCTACCAATACATTACTGATATACATCTAATAAGACATTGGCATAATCTCAGCATTCTATGTAAGATAATCTTGTAGGTTCTGAGAGAAACACCTTGTATAAGACTGTGGTGATCCAAGCCATGAGAGACATTTCTATATTATACAATTAATATTGTGTAAAGTAATAATAACTAAATTTTATTTACAGCAAATTACATTTTTGGACTAAACTTTAAGTAAAATAATTCAGCCATGACTTACAAGTGAGAGGTGGTGGCATACTCCATCTTCTCAAAGGTTTTAAAGAACCTGTAAAAGAAGCAGAGGTAACATGGTTCTGTTAACTCAGGAAATATAAAGTAGAATTCTACAGAATCTAATCAAACTAATAGTAATACTAATAAAATACTACAGCTTCTAATAAAGCAGTTAAATCCTGTTATACAGAGACGTTTATAAAACAACCACTTTACATGATTATTTACCACCTCGGTTCAGTCTGTACATATTTTCACACAATATCATCTGAACTGAATTGATAATATAACTGATTGGGGATAAGCAGGCAGGCCACTCCTGTACCCGTACCCTCTTCTTCTGCAGCCACGCCTTTGTAATGTGTGCAGCAGGTGGTTTTGCATCGTCTTGTTGAAAAATGCTGGACGTCCCTGGAAAAGACGACGTCTTGAAGGCAGCACATGTTGCTCTAAGATCTTAATGTACTTTTCTGCATTAATGCTGCATCACAGAGTGTAAATGACCTTTACCAAGGGTACTGATACACCCCCATACCATGATACACCCTGGTACTGATACACCCCCATACCATGATACACCCTGGTACTGACACCCCCCATACCATGACACACCCTGGTACTGACACACCCCATACCATGACACACCCTGGTACTGACACCCCCCATACCATGACACACCCTGGTACTGACACCCCCCATACCATGATACACCCTGGTACTGACACACCCCCATACCATGACACACCCTGGTACTGACACACTCCCATACCATGACAGACCCTGGTACTGACACACCCCCATACCATGATACACCCTGGTACTGACAAACCCCCATACCATGATACACCCTGGTACTGACACACCCCATACCATGACACACCCTGGTACTGACACGCCCACATACCATGACAGACCCTGGTACTGACACGCCCACATACTATGACACACCCTGGTACCGACACACCCCCATACCATGATAGACCCTGGTACTGACACACCCCCATACCATGACAGACTCTGGTACTGACACACCCCCATACCATGACAGACTCTGGTACTGACACACCCCCATACCATGACACACCCTGGTACCGACACACCCCCATACCATGACAGACCCTGGTACTGACACACCCCCATACCATGACAGACTCTGGTACTGACACACCCCCATACCATGACACACCCTGGTACCGACACACCCCCATACCATGACAGACTCTGGTACCGACACACCCCCATACCATGACAGACCCTGGTACCGACACACCCCCATACCATGACAGACTCTGGTACTGACAAACCCCCATACCATGACAGACTGGCTTTTTGACTTGTTGCTGATAACAGTCTGGAGGGTTCTTTTCATCTTTGGTCTGGCACACACAGCATCCAGTTTTTTCCAAAAAAGACCTGGAATGCCGATTCATCTGACCACAATACACGTTTCCACTGTGTGATGGTTCATCCTAGATGCCTCCGAGCCCAGAGAAGTCGACGCTGCTTCTTGAATGGATTTTTTGAACGGTTTAATGATATTCTGCACTGTAGAGGGAGAACATGCAAATCCCTTCCAATCTTCCTTTGAGGTTCATTGTTTTTAAACATTTCAATCATTTTCTCACACATTTGTGGACAAACTGGATCCTCTGATCATCTTTACTCATCAGAGACTCTCAGCCTTTCCTGGATGCTCATGTAAATGTCAATGTAAGAAACTCTGTGTTTTTTTTTTATTATTTGCATTTTCCACACTGTCCCAACTTTTTCTGATTTGAGGTTGTACATAGAGAGAAAAAACACAAACCAGACATGTAAAACATTCTAACATAAATTGTGACCTCAAGGTGGCATAAAGTAATTACTGAAAATAAACATTTATTCTAAATAATTAAAACTGTTATTATTATTATGATTATTATGATCAGAAGTAGTAGTAGTAACAGTAGCAGTATTAGAATCATTATTTATATATCAGTATTAGAGTAAACAACACAACAAGCTGAGTTAAAATAACCCAGGTTATGTTCAGTCCTATATTTACCCAGAGCCGGGTTGCCAAATAACCAAATAACCCAGCCATTATATAGTGTAAGCAATATTTTACAGTGGAGTTTATAAACATAAATATTTAATAAGAAATAAAGTAGAATGATTTTGACTGTTTCACTGACTCATGTGTAGTTTACATGGAGAAATGGTGTAAAATGACAGTAGCAGTGTAAAACCCTGTGTTATATGATCCTGTTTCTATTTCAGGTTTAGAGACTCGTTACACATTTACACACAGTTTAGTTCTATCTTATAAATAAACACATTTAACAGATAGAACGCGGATGAACACATTTCATTATTAATGAAGGTCATTTGGATCTTACCGATATTCGACGCCATTTCGTTCCAGTCCAAATCAAAAGTGAGTTTATCTGAACTAAACTTTAATCAAGTTGGAACTTTCATAATAAAACAGCGCTATCTACTGTCCTCTTATAGAATTACACCAAACATCATCCATTCAGCTCGTCCTCTATTAGCAGTATTTTATTTATTTATTATGTTGGTGTAGAAGAGGATTTGAGTGGAATAAGTTAAACTCAAGTAAAAGTACTATTACTTTGATGATTTTTTTTTACTTAAGTACAAGTACAATTACTAGTCTAAAAATCTACTCAAGTAAAACGTTAGAAGTAACTCATTTAACATTTACTGACAGTAAACAGAAGGATGGAGATCATTTTTCCACAGAAGTTCACAGATCAATGATACAGCAGACTACACACAGCTCACCAGCCATGCAGAGCACAGCTACTGGTTAAGAGCATAACATTCATTTACATTTTTGTCATTTTGCAGATGCTTTTGTACTGACTTACAATTGTGGCTGAATACAATGCAAGCAATTGAGGTTCAAGGGCCTTGCTCAGGGCCCCAACAGTGGCAACTTAGTGGTGGTGGGGCTTGAACCAGCATCCCACTGAATACTAGTCCAGTACCTTAACCACTGAGCTACCAACTGCCAGTTCAGATATGTAAAAAAAAAAAACTTTTGCCTGTAAAAACATTTTAGTAACTGCTTTTTTAGTAAAACAAACAAAAAAAAACAGTTTAGTAAACTTAAAGTAAAATGTTGAGTCAACCTTAAAAACCAAAAAGTTAAGCAGACTTGAAAATGTAAGGCAACCGGCTGCCTCACCTTTTTGAGTTTTCTTAACTTCAGGAGCCCAAGCAGTTGTGCCAACCTGCTTTGATAAGTTAGGTTGTTAGTTCACTGAAATCACTATTTAAAGTTGGACAAAATTACAATTACTATTTGATTGTACTTGTACTTGAGTTAACTAAAGAAACTAAGTTAGAACAACTACTTATTTACTAACACTTTATTCCAATCTTTTCCATTTAAAAAAAAAACAAAAAAAAGCCACTTTGGTTCTAACAGGTTTTAGCAGATGTGTTCTTCGACTGTTGTTTACCTAAACTTGAGAAATGAAATGTTCACTATAGAAGCACTTCTGTAAGTCGCTCTGGATAATAGCGTCTGCTAAATGCTGAAAATGTAAAAACTACGAATGCCTGAAGTTGAGAAAACTCAAAAAAGTGAGGCAGCTGGTGGTATGAACTACTCTTAGTTGAACTGTAAACTGTAAGTTGACTAAAACTGTCAAAACTGAATCTCACAGTTTAACAATATCATGTTTACAGTTGAACTGTAAACTTCACAGTCAATATTATTGAACACTGGAAGAGGTGACCATGAACTTCATAGTAACATGAGAGTTTACAGTTGTACTCATGGTCGAACTGTAAAGGTGACAGTAGAACTGTGAACTATTATTTATTTACTTAACAGTTTTACTGTAAAACTTCACAGTACATTTTTTCCTGGGACTCTTCAATGCTTCGCCACTGTATTACCGTAAAACAGGGTTTAAACGTGCAGTAAAAACCTTTAGTGCAGATAGCATGACCGTAAAACTGAGAGTACAATTTACAAATCCGTGGGTACAGGATTACTAAACTGAGGGTACAGATTTTGCTCTTCACATATTTTTTCCCGTTAGTGACACCTAAGGGGCTCCGTATATAACCACTTCATTTATTCTGAATTAATTAGAAGCAATAAAAGAGAGTTTAACAAAATGTATGGCGCTTCCTCAACACCATGAAATTACCTGAAGAAATTTTTGTCTGCAGGTGAGTTTTTGAAAATGATGAACATTTAGTGGAACATTATATCTGTGACTCAAATGTAATCGAAAATGACAGCGAGATATCTGAACAGGTGTGGTCGCTATTTCTGCTTTCATCATGTCATCAAGTTACAAAAATGCACCCATTATAACGAGGTCTGTGGTAGCTGGTGAATGTGCCCCGGGTTCCCAGCGAAACAGACCTTACAGAGCTCAGAAAACAAAGGCCTCATATACCAGGCCTCCCAATTAGTGCAGATCACCCGCAGCTGTGGGGCTGCCTATTTAAGTTAGCTCCACGCAGCAGCGGGTGTCGCACCTTTGTTTGTTTTAGCTCTCTCGTGGCAGCTCGTTCACACTGTTTTTAGCCGTAGGTGGTATCCCTGGTGGCAGTAGGCCATTAGGGTGTGTAAAACCGCAAGGTTTGAGGTAGTCAGGGTTTTCTTTCTGCTTCTTAGAGCTAGTGTGGTGCAATGCCGTGCAGTCCTCGAACTGCTGTTTCTTTAAGTGCTAGCGGTTAGCTTTAGTGGTTTCACTCACCGCTGTCTATCAACGCTGGTAGTATCCTTGGCCTCAGAGCCATTAGTTAATCTGAACATTGGATTCTCCAACTGCTGGGTGGCGACTCCGGAAAGCAAGCGGTGGTCACGCCAACATCCCCAGTTCGAATCCACAGTCTACAGCTGCCCAACTTTCTTGTAGTTGCTGGGCAGTTTTCGTATCGCTGTTTCTTTAAACGCTAACATTAGCATTAGCGGTTTCATTCAGCGCTGTTTGTCAGCGCTGGTAGTAACTCTGGCCTCTGTGCCATTAGTTAACCTGATCATTGGCTTCTCCAACCGCTGGGTGTCGACTCCGTAGAGCAAGCGGTTCTTACGCCAACAGCCCCAGTTCGAATCCGCAATCTGTACCTGCCTAACTTTACTCATTTGTTTCTCTCTTGTTTCAGATCAGTGAGCTTCAGCTCCGCGACCCACAGTGCGCCGATTGTTCCCCGCGCTAGCCTACCGCTGCGCTGGGGCTAGCGCTCTGCGGAGGTTTCCTCCTCACTCTTCTCTCCTGAGCGTTTTTGGGTGCTTGCGCGCTTCCTTTTCCCAGCGCCGCTACAGCACGGTGGTTACGCTCCCGGAGTCACTCGTCTGACCCGGGTTCGTGCCCTGCTTCCTCAGTTTCAGTTTCCCTTTGGTGTTTTTCATTTTGCTGCGTTAGCAGCTTCCATCGGAGTTTCCGATTGGTTTTTGTTCTGTTTTATGTTAGCTGTTTACCTTTTCTGTTGTCCTTTTTAAACTAATAAAATACCTTTTTTTTATAATTTTACTTCTGCATTTGTGTCCCTTTCTTCCCATGTGACACCCATCACTTATAGAGAACCTGTTAGCACTTGCGCATTATGTTGAACTGCTGATCTAACTTATAGGCGCTGATTCATCAAACCTGCTTGCAGTCTGTCACAAATCTTACATCATTTAGCTACCAAATTACTTGCTGTTTTATTTTGTAGTAACGAGTAACAAATTTGCACAGGGCAAAAGTACCTGAGTAAAAGTTTACATTTTATTTAGGAAATCTAGTGGAGTAAAAGTACAAATAGACAGAAGTTTAAATCCTTAAGTAAAGTACAGCTACTCTAAATACACAAAAATACTGTAATTAAGTATTTTTACTACGTTACACCACTGGTGTAAGGTGTGTTACATGGTGGGGGTGTGGTCTGGTTGTAATATCTCTATGGTAACAGGAGAGTGGGTGGAGTCGGTGAGTATGTGAAGAGAAGCAGAACCAGCAGCCAGATTTCTTTCATACAGCTGAGTCGAATGAACATCAACTATAACAGAACAGCTCTGCGTAAAAGTGAATCATCTGTAAGTAAAATGTTTATTTATTTATTACACTTTATTTATTTACTACATTTTACCTAATATTAATACTAGAGTTCATAGTAAAATATCACCGTGAGGATTTGAGGAGCTTTAACTCTATTTTCATTTTCTAACTGGTAGCAGTACTGATCAACCGATTCATTTAAACCGATCCAGCAAAATGAATCAGTTGATTCTTCATGATTAAATCTAACAGTTTTAAAGAAACACATCAAGTTCTTTTACATTTGTTTGCAGATTGTTTTAATAAGAAAACATCAAGTTCTTTGAGCTCTGTTTAAAAGGTTGGTTTTAAAAAAGTTATTAAATAATATTTTTACTCTAAAAACTGTTGATTTTCAGTAATAATAACCTATTGGCGATTTAAATGAAAAGTAAACTTTGATCTGTACTGTGATTTGAACTGAATTAATTGTCAGCAGGATAAGTTCCACTTTAGATCAGTTTCATCATTTAAAGGACTGTAGGATCAAATCCAGCCAGCTGTACCCCAACACTAAGTTGGATATAATAACAGTTCTGTCTTTTCTACATTTGTATTAATTGGTCTGATTTGAATCCTGATCAGATTGTAAACTTGTGCTCATGTGTGGGATGAAGATAATACTAGTTTATCATTAGATAGTTACGCTTAACCACTATATAACCACTGCATTACCCAGAAATGCACTCTAATAGTTGGAGTGATGATGGAGGTAAAGACTGGTATGTGTTGCTTGAGGGTCTAGATGCTTCAATAAAAATTTTACATATTGTTAACTGTATCATCTATAGATCTGTTACTCTAGTGCAGTGGTTCCCAAACTTTTTCTGTCACGCCCCCCTTTGGAAGATGAAAATCTGTCACGCCCCCCCCCCCCCCCCCCCCCCCCCCCATAAAATGCTGACAAAAATAGGCCAATTTTAACTTTGTTGATATAAAAACCTTTATATCAGTCATTTTTGTTGTACTTGACTTTATAAAACTACTTTTTGACATCACTGAACTGCTCCTTCAATTAGTCTGCTATTTCAAAAATTAAAAAACACTTTGCAAAAAAAGATAAAGTTCAATCTGTGCCAATTTGTGAGAGTTCAAGACTTATCAGTGTATTAGTGGCTGTTTTTCTTTTTATCCCTGTCAAATACCTCTCCATTCTGTACATCTAGACCAGGAGTGCCCACACTTTCATGGCTTGAGATCTACTGTTTCAGTCTACAGGTCATCATGATCTACTTTTTACAGTCCCCTCATCATTTTTCAAAAAAGCTTTGAAGCTTTTTTAAATTCACTTCAGTTCCTGTATCGATATTCAGATTTACAGAGCAAGTGACTGATAAATCACACTGACCTTATTCTGATGATTTGCTCTAAATGGTATCAGTTATCTGGACAGGAGCTGCTGATGCTCAGGCAGTTTTTCAGGTGTTTATCAGTAAGGATGGACCCATATTTAGGGAAAAGGCTGATTCACACATGTAGGTTGAGCCGAAACAGCTGTCAATCATGTGGAAGTTCCAAATTGTCCAGCAGAGGCCCTCGACTTCATATGAATGTCAGATTGTGGGTTACCTGCTAATAAATTGTTTTCCAACAAAATTCGCCCAATTTGGCGGATAATCGCCCAATCTGGCAACACTGGAATGCGCAGAGCCAGCAGGCGCTTTTACTTGTAGCGCGCCATGAATATTACTAAATAGTAGTACTTCTGAGTGATAGATGTATTGGACTCCCCGATCTAGACTCTGTGTCAGAATGAATCCTGACACACCTGAAAACACGGTTTGTTTATCGTCCACCGTAAAAAGAAATCCGACGTTAGAACATTGGTTCCGCGCTTAATTTCAGTCAGACGTGCTCCCCCTGTTATGCTTCTGCGCCCCCCAAAGGGGACGCGCCCCCCAGTTTGGGAACCGCTGCTCTAGTGGGACAAAAATCCCAGGTTGTGGACTTGACCAGCTTTTTTAAGATTCATAATTACTGATGGTTTCTCACCTCTTGCTGAACACAATGAGAATTGGGGGTGACTGTACAGGTATGGGGATGGAACAGAAGACTGGCACCTTATGGACCATTTGTAGTGTCTGTGGTAGTTGTTGAGTGGGTTTGAAAGATGGGGGATGTCTTTTGTAGTCTGTAATAGCCCTCACACTCTTTCAGACAGAAGAGACATTGTTTGCTCCGGTTCTAAAAGCATCTTCCTGAACTCTGTGTTAAATAGAGGTTTATTATTGTAAGAACAGGTGAGATAGGATGTGACTGTTTCCATGTACTTATTACTACTGTGTTACTTGATTTAATCATGACCACGTCTGTTGTACTATGTTAGTGCTTTAAGTCCTTATATGGGAATTGTGTTATTAAGCTGCGTCTCTGTTAACAGTGAACACTGTTCACCTGTAATCACAGAAAGATTATCTTTAACAGTTCTATGCATGAGAGAAATTACCACTATCCAGAGATTAGATACTATGCTAGCGCTGTCGTGTCGTAAATTTACCTAAACTTTGCTCTTGACCACAACAGGTTCATAAAGACAATGACTAACTTAGCTTTTAAACATGAAATTCACAGTCATTTGTAAAATGGAACGTTTACTTGGTTTTACTCTGGAAAAAGTTGCCGACAAGTAATGCTAACACTCCTGTAGTGCACAATAGACCCGATAATTTATTGTCGTACCTGTCGTACACTTTTTACCTTTATTTTTTGCTGGTTCCCAGATTTGGTGTAAAAAATCCTCTTCAAGGGTCAGCACCTCTGCTGCTCCACTGCGACTCCATCCATCCATAGAATCATAGCCGAGCTGCCGAACTGTTTCTGTGTGTACACTAGGGCTGGGCGATTTTGCCAAAAAAAAAAAATCTCGATTATTTTAAAATTATACCCGATTGTCGATTACGATTTCGATTTTTTTGTTCTTGAATAATGCAATTAAAATAAGACTCAAATTTCTGTTTTTGCATTGTAATTAAAGGCTGCAGAAGTGCAAAAATAGTAACATCACCACCTATAATTATCCTTTTAAGGGACTCAAACTTTATAACAATGATATCACAATAATTAACAATAATTAAAACAAAATAGAGATCTGAATTATTTATATCCTTATCTATCTATATCTAAGAATAGCTCACAAACAACTTTTATTTTAAATAATGTTCAGCAGAACCTCCTTACATTAGGAATTAGTGAGTCTGTATCAGTATCTACACTGGGGGGCATCAAGTAATCACTCAGCTCAGCTCAGCCTCTTGTGCTTTGCGGGGTGGATGGAGGGGGCACGTTCTGCTTCTAACAACATGGACTACAATTCCCATGTTCACGTGACTATATCACATGTCCCGGTCAGTAGAGGTTTAAAGAGTACTAAAACATTTTTGAGTAAAAGTACTACTACTTTAATGCATTTTGACTTGAGTACGAGTAAAGTTACTACTGTAGTTTAAAAATCTATTCAAGTAAAAAGTAATTCATTTAAAATGTACTCAGAGTAAACTTTACTTATTTAACAGAAGAGCGTGTCTATAAGTGGATATAAATCTCACAATAGTTGTTTATTGTTACAACATTTAAAACATTTAGGGATGTTTAATGTGTTTAATTGGGAGGTGTTACCTACATATGGCTCTTTACAAGGAACCGAGCCAAAAGATTCGACTCCCTATCGCGATTTTTTTTTTTTTCCTCAGTAACGGATGTGATTTAAAATGTAGCTAACTACAATTCTTAATACAAAACTTACTTAAGTAAAAGTAAAATTACAGGCTTTAAAATCTACTTTAAAAAGTACAAGTACACAAAACTACTTAATTACAGTAACGCGAGTAAATGTATTTTGATTCAGTTCAGCGGTGTCAGTGAATCTTAATTAAACTCTTCTGTTTGTGTCTCGTGTTGCTGATCGTGTTTGCGCTCCTTATTACTGAATCTAACCGTTACCGTGTAGAATCCTTCTTATATTCCGTTTACTGTTTTGGTTTCGCTTTTTTTGGACTGTGACCTGGTTTTGTACACCGTTTTTGCCCTTTTTATATTAAACTTTTCCTTATTTATATTCCGCGAGCGTCTCGTCAGTTTCTGCTTCGTGACATGTTGGTATTTTAATGAAAATATAAAATGTGTAAACAATCGCGATTGTTACATTCTAACATCGGATGAAAACGTTCATGCCAATTAACCGAATTAATCGTGAAAATCGCCCAGCCCTAGTGTACACCTCTCCTGAACTCCTTCCCACAAAAGTTGAGATAATGTGATGGTTCCGAAGCTGAACCGTTTGGCAAACAACGTCAGTTTAAAACTCTTGTCTTGTCAATAAAATCATTTGGCGCCAAAGGTAATTACAGTAATTTACCTCAATGTAAAAAAATACAGTAAATCTCTGTACTCAGTATTTGGCATAAGGCAAAATTGTCATGATGCAGTGGAAAATACTGTTATGTACTGTAAAAACTATTAGCAGTATTTTGATGTGTGGTTAATAACTGTAGAAATTAACCCTCAATTGCTCAAAAAAATTGTGTTCAGTCATAATTGTAAGTCGCTTTGGATAAAAGCGTCTGCTAAATGCCGAAAATGTAAATATAAATATTTCTGCATTTGGAACTAGAGAACTATCTGCACCTGTGTGTGTGTGTGTGTGTGTGTGTGTGTGTGTGTGTGTGTGTGTGTGTGTGTGATAAGTTCTGGAAAAGCTACCTTTACAAATGGTGGAGAATGCAGGCAATGTTCTCTAAAATTCATTTAATTTGCTATGGTTGCCACATGTGAGGGTTTTTCTTTTAAGACACAGTTTTGAGACTATTGGATATTCTCTGGTTAAAGTACATTAGACGAACATAGTGGTTTGTCTAGGAGAACGGAGGCAGCTCTGTTATTGAAGAGAAACTGAAGTAATCCATTAAAAGTGCTTCGTGTGTTTTTGGTTTTGTTGATTTTAAGAGTTCTGACTGAAGTCGCTCTTTTGTGGGTTCAAAATACAATCACTGTACTACTCACAAATGAGCTTTTTTCCATATAATGAGACGCTGCTTCCACCTAGTGGTGATTGGAGACAACAACACCCATAAAAAGTAGTGTTTTCATTTCTGATGTAGCGATCTCTAATTATTTATTCTTTCTGTGCGGCCCGGTAACAAATGACCCACGGACCGGTACCGGTGTACAGCCTGGTGGTTGGGGACCACTGCACTACATTACTTTATTACAGAATCTTGGTCCTGGTCCATGTCACTCGAGCTAAAAAAAACAAAACAATAATTGTACATGTTGTTACTAACCACCTTGTTTAATTGTTTGTGGTTTTTCAAATGCTGTTTGTTTTTCTGTTTCAGAAGTGAACGAAGATTTCTCCTGCTCGTTGTGTCTACTTTCCTGTACAACCCCAGATCTCCACAAGCACATCAAGGGACCACAAAGAGACTGAATATTAAGATCTGACGCCCACCAGAAGCTCCAGGAGCCAACAAAAGTCCTCCGATACTCTGAAGATGAAGTCCAATAGACAAAAGCAAAAACAAACCAACTCCTGCTCAGAGTGTGGAAAGAGCTTCCGTTTCCAGAGTGCTCTTAAAACCCACCAGCGCATTCACACTGGGGAGAGACCATATCAGTGCACACAGTGTAAAAAGAGTTTTAATTGTCTGAGTAATTTCAAAACACACCAGCGCATTCACACTGGAGAGAGACCGTATCAGTGCTCAAAGTGTGGAAAGAGCTTTAATCAACAGGGTAGTTTGAAAAGCCACGAAATCATTCACACTGGAGAGAAACCTCATCACTGCTCCCAATGTGGAAAGAGTTTTAGTAGTCTACAGTATTTTAAAACACACCAGCGCATTCACACCGGAGAGAAACCCTATCAGTGCTCACAGTGTGGAAAGAGGTTTATTGAACGGAATAGTTTGAAAATCCACCAGCGCATTCACACTGGTGAGAAACCTTATCAGTGCTCAGAGTGTGGAAAGACCTTTAGCATGCCAAATACTCTGAAACTACATCAGCGCATTCACAAGAGAGAAGCCATATTGCTGCCTGCAGTGTGGAAATAGTTTTAGTAACCTGGGTAGTCTGAAAATCCACCAGCACATTCACACCGGAGAGAAACCGTATCAGTGCACACAGTGTGGAAAGAGTTTTAGTGCGCGAGGTGAGCTAACATGTCACCAGCGCATTCACACTGGAGAGAAGCCATATCAGTGCTTACAGTGCGAGAAGAGTTATACCGCTCAGAGTGCTCTCACACAACACCAGCGCATTCACACTGGAGAGAGGCCATATCAGTGCTCACAATGCGAGAAGAGTTTTACTAACCAAAGTTATCTTACAATCCACCAGCACATTCACACTGGAGAGAAACCGTATCAATGCTCACAATGCGAGAAGAGTTTTACTTTTCAGAGTGCTCTCACTCGACACCAGCGCGTTCACACTGGAGAGAAACTGTATCAGTGCTCACAATGTGAGAAGAGTTTTACTAACCAAGGTAATCTCACAAACCACCAGCGCATTCACACAGTGTGAGAAGCCATATTAGAGCTAAGAGTATAAGAAGGGATGGGAAGGCTTTGCTGGATGTTCAAGTTTTATTAATCCCAAAAGTGTTGAGTTGGGTTGAGACCAGGACCCTGTGTAGACCAACTGGAGCTCCTTTATACACACAACTAATCAAACCATCAATTTATAAACCATAAACCCAATTTCAAAACAGCTGGGACATAAAAAAAGTGCTTCAAAAAGAGAGATCTAAGATTTGTTAATTCTGTTTAATCCTTATTTGATAAAAGAAAAATATAATCCGACGTTTTATCTGACCACAGCACCGTTTTTGCTTCATCTGAGATGATCTCAGGCTCAGAGAATTTGCAGTTAATCTGAGGTCCTGCAGATGATTGATGTATGGCTTTGTTTTTGCGTAATAGAGTTTCAGATTGCAGATTCAGATTGACGCAGCAGTGGACTGGGTTAAAGGACAAGAGTTTTCTGAAGTACTTACGAGCACATGTGACTATATTTATCACAGTATCAAGACGGTTTCTCACGCAGTGCCATCTAAGAGCTCAAAGGTCACACGCATTCAACTGTGGTTTCCTCTTTTGCCAGACTGAGATTTCTCCGGGTTCCCTGAATCTTTTCATGATCTGTACGGTAGATGGTGAAAGGCCTGAATTATTTAGTTTCATGTTTGTTTGTTTATTTATTAGGATTATAACGCCATGTTTTACACTATGGTTACACTCATGACAGGAACGGTAGTTACTCATTACACAAGATTCATCACTTTTTTTTACACAAGATTATATCGAACACAGTCATGGACAATTTAGTGTCTCCAATTCACCTCACTTGCATGTTTTTGGACTGTGGGAGGAAACCCACGCAGACACAGGGAGAACATGCAAACTCCACACAGAAAGAACCAGGACCGTCCCACCTGGGGATCGAGCCCAGGACCTTCTTGCTGTGAGGTGGCAGTGCTACCCACTTAGCCACCGTGCCACCCTAGTTTCGTGTAGAGAAATGTTCTTTTTTAATGGTTTAACAATTCTTTCCTAAAGTTTGCCAGAAATCTGTGATTTCACCTTCACCTGTTACCAGTTCACCTGTTTATTATGGAATGTTTGGATTTCACTACTCTATATTCTTTAGATGTTATCTGTTCCAGAACAGCATTTAACACTGTTGCTTCTGTTCTGCATAATTCAAAATTATTTTGAATTCAGACATTGAATACGTTCTCTAATGCTCTTTATTCTACATAACCCACAGTCACACAACATGGAATAAGAACAATCAATTACCACGGCCTAATATTTTAAATAAATGTTAATGTCTATCTAAAGACAACTATAAATAGCTGATTGTATTTCAGTTCAGATGAAAGTAATCCATGATGAAAGTAAGTTGTTTCCAGAGGCTTAAGGCTCTAAAGGAACACAATTCCCACACGTGTTCCTACACCGATCAGCCATAACATTAAAACCACCTCCTTGTTTCTACACTCACTGTCCACTTCACACACTGCTCCACTTACCATATAGAAGAAGCACATTGTAGTTCTACAATTACTGACTGTAGTCCACCTGTTTCTCTACATGCATTGTTAGCCCCCACATGCTCCACACAGAAAGGACCCAGACCGCCCCACCTGGGAATCAAACCCAGGACCAGTGATGGCATAGTTACCTTGAAAAAGTAATCTGATTACTGATTACTCCTTTAAAAAGTAACTTAGTTACTTTATGGATTACTTGATTTTAAAAGAAACTAAGTTAGATTACAAGTTACTTTATTAGTTATATAATGTGGGCCGCTAATGTATCCCATAATGCAACTGGAGCTGCGTAGGCGATTGAAGCAGAATAAGAAACAAGAAAGATAGCGGAAAACGGAGTCCTGTGTTCACAAGTGTAAGTAAGATAAATAAAATACATTTTTTTAAAGACAAATAAATAACAAAAAGACGATAAATATCCTAAATTTTGGCGAGTGGGATTTGTGATGAGTCTTTAACTATGGTGATATTACGCCATCACGTCCCCACATCATCACTTGACGTTGGTGGGATGGCGGATGTAGTACTTTTTTACCGGCCGAGTAGTGCATCCTTCCTCCAATCTAGTACAGACTCTGTAAGTATGCGATTCCGGACGCAGCTCGTGACTTAATTGTCGCATAGGCCAGACGTCACTCCCCGAGACGCAAAAACAAAGCAAAAATATATCTTTTTACTAAGGAAAATGACAAAAATAGTAACGCACAGTAACTTGGATAAGTAACTTTAATCTGATTACTGGATTGGAAATAGTAACTCGTTAGATTACTTGTTACTGATAAAATGTGGTCAGATTAGAGTAACGCGTTACTAAGTAACTGACATCAGTGGTCAGGACTTTCTTGCAGTGAGGCGACAGTGCTACCCACCGAGCCACCCGGCAGTTTGGAGTCATGTTGATACACAAGCTTTAAGTTTTTAAAGCTGTGGGTATAGAATGGTGAAAATGATCAAATTTAACCATAATTGTTTTAGCCCAGGGTATCTTTATTCTCCAGTGCAGCAGGTGGCTTTAGTGCAGATCCTCATCTGCTTCACAACCCAATAATACACCACAGATGAAGACGCTGCACCAACTGATGTGTTTACATAAAAGTGAATCATCTGTAAAATATTAATGCATTTACTTATTACATTCTAATTAATAATAAAACTAGAGTTCATAATACAATATAACTGAAAGGATTTGAGGTGCTTTCAGGAACTGTTAGCTGCTCCGCTAACTGTTAGCATCACACACGATTCAGTACTGATGAACCGACTCATTTAAACCGATCCAACTAAATGAATCAATCGAAACTGATTCAGTTTCTTCGTTTTTAAATTGAACAGTTTTATAGAAATACATCTAGTTCCTTTATCTTTACTGGACTGTTTTGAGAAAAGTAATGACATGAATCAAGAGAATTTTCCCAAAATGGTTACACTTTCCTTTCAGGCTGATAAAACTATTCAACTGCTTTTTAATTGTACTTCAACCCCAAATCAGAAAAAGTTGGGACAGCATGGAAAATGCAAATTATAAATAAAAACACAGAGTTCCCTACATTGACTTTGACTTTTATTTGATGTCAGACAGGATGAACCTGAGATATTTCATCTTTTATCTGCTCGACTTCATTTCGTTTATTAATAAACATCCATTCCTGCAATTCAGGCCTGCAACACATTCCAAAAAGAGTTGGGACAGTAAAGCATTTACCACTTTGTAATGTTGTCGTTCCTTTTCACCACTTAAAAGAGGTTTTGGCACTGAGGAGACCAAGTGATTTAGTGTTTCAGCTTTTATTTTGTCTCGTTCTTCCTGCAAACACGTCTTAAGATGTGTAACAGTACGGGGGGTCGTTGTTGTTTCAAAATTCTCCACACGTTCTCTATTAGGGACAGGGCAGGACTGCAGGCAGGCCAGTCCAGCACCCGTACCCTCTTCTTCCACAGCCACGCCTTTGTAATGTGTGCAGCAGCTGGTTTCGCATCGTCTTGTTGAAAAATGCTGGACGTCCGTCTGAGGGATGGAAGATCACGAGCGTTCAGGTTAAGCTCGCACCCTTGACCTTTACACACTGAAATTCCTCCTGATTCCTTGAATGGTTTAATGATATTCTGCACTGTAGAGGGAGAACATGCAAATCCCTTCCAATCTCTCTGATTGTTTTTAAACATTTTAATCATTTTCTCACACATTTGTGGACAAACTGGATCCTCTGATCATCTTTACTCATCAGAGACTCTCAGCCTTTCCTGGATGCTGCTTTTGTACCAAACCATGATCACAATCACCTGTTCACATCACATCATTATTGAGTTTTTTCACCTCATTACGAGCCCTAAATTGCCCCCGTCCCAACTTTTTTGGAATGTGTAGCAGGCCTGAAATGCAGGAATGGATGTTTATTAATAAATGAAATGAAGTTGAGTGGATAAAAGATGAAATATCTCAGGTTCATCCTGTCTGACATCAAATAAAAGTCAAAGTCAATGTAAGAAACTCTGTGTTTTTATTATTTGTATTTTTTATACTGTCCTAACTTTTTCTGATTTTGGGGTTGTCCACTCAGGTGGACAGGATGCATTTGAGTTTCACTGAGAGTGATATTTCATTAACAGCCAAATTAATAGAACAACATTTTTTATGAATAAATTTAGAAGTTAAATACAGACTTTTAATGATGTACAACAAATACTATCATGTTTTAATATGTACTGGACCTGCTATGATAAACCATGAACAGTCCAGTGTCCTGTGAAAACAGAAAAAAAGCAGCCGGGACACAAAGGCACAAGATATTTCAAGCAGATGTTCTTGGTTTATTGTGTGTATGGAGCATCTTGGCATCTGTGTGTATTTTTTGCTTCCTTGAGCTGAGGCCAGTAGTTTTCAGATCTGATCTCAGTACATCTCATATAGGTATAAATGGTACAAAGAAACCTTGTGATTCTCTTCTGTATATAATCACAGATATGCAAAATAAAAAATATTAATTTAATACTATTAAAAATAGTCTGGTTTGAGGTGTATTTTCACCATAATATGGATTTACTACAGTAAAATACATTAGGTAGTTGAAATATCCCCAGAATGCATGATGTTCATTTTAGTGGACGTGTGGTTTGTTGTGGTCATTATAAAAAATTAATATTTGAACAACACAGTGATTGTATTGCTTCTTAGATGTTGCCTTTTGTGCTCAAATGTTATTAACCAGCTAAGATGCCTTTTAGTAGAGGAATGATTTGCTGAACAATTATTGGCCACATGGTTTGCTAGCGTCCCCTTAAAAGGCCGTCATGCATCAATAACAGTAAAACCTACACACCTAGAAAGTCCACTGTAGTGACCACCATGCATTAAAGGGTTAAATAAAGAGTGAACTCTGATATTATCGTCCCTAAAGTCCTGAATCTATCTTGTGTCAGTTGTCTAGATTAGTTTCATTATTTAAAGGACTGTAGGATCATGTAGAATTCACCCTCGTGGGTCCCGTGAACAATGCATAGTCAACGTATGGACATTTGTGATTAGCCAATGCGACTATACCCTGAACTGTATGCATTTCATGATGAAAGGTATAAAATACACAAGTGCAAACAGTTCGGGGAAGGTCTGTTCAGATATAGTCTGAAGCCTTTCAGCTGAATACGGGGGATTCTTAATTCCTAAGGCAAACTGGTCGGGTCTGGTTATTATCACTGGAAAAAACTACAGTGGACACTGTTTAAAAACTCCACTCATACCAGCACAACACACACTAACACACCACCACCATGTCAGTGTCACTGCAGTGCTGAGAATGATCCACCACCTAAATAATACCTGCTCTGTGGGGGTCCTGACTATTGAAGAACAGCATGAAAGGGGGTAACAAAGCAGGTAGAGAAACAGATGGACTTATCGTTGTTGTATTGTGTTCACACAGAGATGCTTTATTCCAAACTCCAGTGCTCTTGTTTACCTCTTTAACATCTTAATAATAGCCATTAACAGGCAGACTAATCAAAATAGTACCTAAATGCAAAAATAAATGGACAGACAAGGACTGAATGGGGGTAGAAACCCCACGTTAGGCAGCTTATTTATTAACTCCTTAAACTGGTGAGGAGTCACAAGAAGACGCCGAAGTCGACAGACGTACAACACAAAACAGACTCGGGTAAATAAAGACTACACAACGAAGGAGATGTGTACCGCGTGTACCACAAACGGTACCCTACCAGGACGGACTGAAAAAGAGTTAAAAACATCAGACACGATACAGTAAAACATAACTCTGTGAACTCTGTAAAACACAACAATGGGACTAATGTCACGTGTCCCAGATGATCTTAGTGTCTTAGTAATGTCTAAACCGTCTGCTAGTGCAACTAGACAAGAGTTGGCTGATGGACTGATGATGATTTACACTAAAGTCCCGTATCTCAAGCTCTGTGAGGTCAGGGCTAGCACAAACCTTCCACCCTTAAGTAGATCGATGTAGTTGGAGGAAGATTGAAGGTAATCACCTGTTGTCACTGTCCTCACACCTAAAGGGAGCAGGGCCAACTACACACCTTCTTACTACAAGTTAAAAATGGCTATTTCACCAAGTACAACTTTATGATCTCTTAAAGATAAATAGGCAAATATTTTAGTGTTTGGCAACGTAAACGCCCAGACCGGCCTCCTCTTCTTCCTCGTCTTCTTCCTTTTAGTGACCTCGACCTGGAGGTGTGCAGAGACCTGGTCTGGAACAAATGTAGTGTACTTGTATACACCGATCAGCCATAACATTAAAACCACCTTCTTGTCTATTTTATCAGCTCCACTTACCACATAGGAGCACTTTGTAGTTCTACAATTACTGACTGAAGTCCATCTGTTTCTCTACATGCTTTGTTACCCCCTTTCATGCTGTACTTTAATGGTCAGGACCCCCACAGGACCTCCACAGAGCGGGTATTATTTAGGTGCTGGATGATTCTCAGCACTGCAGTGACACTGACATGGTGCTGGTGTGTTAGTGTGTGTTGTGCTGGTCCACTCACTGTCCACTCTATTAGACACTCCTACCTAGTCGGTCCACCTTGTAGATGTAAAGTCAGAGACGATCGCTCATCTATTGCTGCTGTTCGAGTCGGTCATCTTCTAGACCTTCATCGGTGGTCACAGGACGCTGCACACGGGGCGCTGTTGGCTGGATGTTTTTTGGTTGGTGGACGATTCTCAGTCCAGCAGTGACAGTGAGGTGTTACCAGCACAACACATACTAACACACCAGCACCATGTCAGTGTCACTGCAGTGCTGAGAATGATCCTATATAATCCTAAATATCCTAAATAGATAAATAGATCCTAAATAATACCTGCTCTGTGGGGGTCCTGTGGGGGGGTCAAAGCATGTAGAGAAACAGATGGACTACAGTCAGTAATTGTACTACAAAGTGCTTCTATATGGTAAGTGGAGCTGATAAAATAGACAGTAAGGAGGTGGTTTTAATGTTATGACTGATCGGTGTATTTGTGACTTACTTTTAATACTGCATTAAAAAACTAAAACTACTTAAAAGTAAAAATTACAGTTTACATCTAAGCACCAGTACGAGGCAAAACTCCGACGTTTGTGTTTTAGTGTTTCTTAAACGTTTTGGATGAGCAAAGCTGTAGTTACACTTTTAGTTTTAAATCACGTCCTCCTCTTCACCCTGAAAGCCCAGAATGCACTGGTGGTTCTGTAGATTATAGCTGCGAGTGAAACTCTTCCCGCACTGTAAACACTGGAACGGTTTCTCTCCGGTGTGAATGCGCAGGTGCCGCTTGAGGTTGCTCTGCTGACTGAAGCTCTTGTCACAGTGCGGGCACTCGTACGACTTCTCTCCGCTGTGAATGTGCTGGTGGATTTTCAGATTGCTCTGGTTGTTGAAGCTCTTCCCGCACTGCGAACAGGAGAACGGTTTCTCTCCGGTATGAACGCGCTGGTGGATCTGGAGGGAGTTGGCCCGGTTGAAGCGCTTGCCGCAGTCCGAGCACTCGTAGGGCTTCTCTCCGGTGTGAATGCGCTGGTGTTTCTGGAGAGAATTGGCACGATTAAAACTCTTCCCGCAGTGTGCGCACTCGTAGGGTTTCTCTCCGGTGTGAATGCGCTGGTGGATTTGAAGAGAACTCGCCGCGATGAAGCTCTTTCCACAGTCCGAACAATGATACGGTTTCTCCCCGGTGTGAACGCGCTGGTGCGTCGCGAACGAGCCGTCGTCGCCTAAACCCTTCCCGAAGGCCGAATACTGGTACGGTTTGCGTCCGGTGTGAATGCGCTGGTGTTTCGAGAAAGAGCCGCCATCGCTGAAACTCTTTCCGCAGAACGAACAGTGATACGGTTTCTCCCCGGTGTGAATGCGCTGGTGGGTCTGGAGATTATCGGCCCGATTAAAGCTTTTCCCACAGTGTGAACAGGAATAGGGTTTCTCCCCGGTGTGAATGCGATGGTGCACTTTGAGTTTACTCTGGTTGGTAAAACTCTTCCCGCACAGCGGGCACTGATAGGGTTTCTCTCCGGTGTGAATGCGCTGGTGTTTCGTAAAAGAGCCAATGTCTATAAAACTCTTCACACAGTATGAACACTGGTACGGCTGCTCTCCGTCGTGAATGCGCTGGTGTTTTTGAAGAGCGCTCCAGTAACTAAAGCTCTTCCCGCAACCCGAGCAGAGGAAAATGTCTTTCTGCCTCCGGCCAGGAGAGGCAGTAGAGCTCAAAGTACCCGAGTATATCTGCTGACTGCTGGAGCTTCTGTTGGGCATCAGGCTCTTATATCCTGTTTCTCCTGACTCCAGCAGGGCATCATGGGCACCACAGTGGCATCTCTTGATGTGTTTTTGGAGGTGCGTTGGAGAGGAGTAAGAAAGTGGACACAGGGAGCAGGAGAAGACCTGCAGCAGGGAGTTGTTCAGGACTGTAAGACACAAAAAATTTCAAACGCAAAACGTTATAATTTTAAATCGTCCAGCCAGAAAAGTGCAAAACTTACTGGATACCAAACTGGTCCCACTGGGTTTGGACTGGTTTAGAGACTCTTTAGGTCAGACTAAAGGTGGGACGTTTCAGGACCTCCACTGAGCACACAGTGTACAATAAAAAACATTCTAGAAATCTAGCATAATTATCAAAAACTCTCAGATATGGGGCGGGATATTCCACTAGCACACCAGCGCTGAGATTCTGGCCATCTAGCGGGCACAATCGGCAGACAAGATTGGTCTGCTGGGTGGGAGAAGACCAGACTAACACAGTTAGCACAGCGGTCCCTAACAGACCGGTTTCATATAAGATATAATAAAATAATGCGCTTTTTTTCACTTCAGCGAGACGCTGCTCCCACCTGGGGGTGATACGAGACGATTAACACCCGTGTGTTGGAAATGCTGATGCGGCGATCTCTAATTATTTATTCTTTCCGTGCGGCCTGGTAATAAATTGCCCACGGCTCGGTGGTTGGGGACCACTGGGTTAGCAGACCGGCAGCACGGGCAAAAAGAGAAGGCACAAGACGGAAGGGGCAGGCAAATATACCCCCTGGAATGCAATCGAGATCCCCAGAAGAGGAAGAAAATGCATAAATAAATATCAGATAACCCACATTATCAGTTAACCCACACCTAAGACGTACTCGGGCACAGACGTGCTCCATGTCACTAGTAGTCAATGGCAAATCTCCACTTTTAGCGGTTTTCACTTTTTTTTACATGTGTTGATGGTGGGTATAACTCTCCGTCTGTCCATAACAGCGAATATCAAAATGACCAATGAAAAGATAAATGAAATCACGCATTCTCTGTAACGAGTATCTCCATTGGCTGCTAGACCTGTCCATCAAAACCACATATCTCCACCTCCCTCCCCTCGGCTACTGTGTGAGACAGAAGTGAAACTCGTTTGCTGTGTGATGTTTCATCTCTACAGTTTATTCAGGTTATTCAGTCACATGGTTGTAAACATGATTTATATTTGTGAAGTTTGTATCTGATATTTAGATGGACGAAGCGTTTACATGGACTGTATTAATTAACACAATTAAACTTTTTTATAGCTACAGTCAATAACTTATAATGTCTGGAACCTTGATTGTTTCAGGTATTTATAGGGGTTTAAATGGTGTTATACAACGGATAGTTCCGGTCCTAAAATCTGATTGGCTGAGCCGCGTTCGAAGCCGTTGTAAAATAAAGCAATAAGCCATGAGAGACCGTCTCGAGTGGTTTATTGCTTTTATAAAACGGCGGTCAACATAAAATACAATAAATACAACAATGTTTAATTCATAAATGTATTTATTGTGTATAAACTTACAATAAAGCATTCTTCCTCGACCCCAGGTAGTCCGTTAACCGTGTTGCTAGGCAACATGAGGGCGAACATAACATTCACTTTCTCTATTCAGTGGCGTATTAATATGGAATGATGTGAGGTGGTCCTAGGTGTGCGTTTATCGGGGATTTTACAACGGCTTCGAACGCGGCTCAGCCAATCAGATTTCAGGACCGGAACTATCCGTTTTATAATCCCCGATAAACGCACACCTGTGACCGCCTCACATCGTTCCATATTAATACGCCACTGAAAAGAAAAAGCGAATGTTATGTTCGCCCTCATGTTGCCTAGCAACACTGTTAACGGACTACGTGGGGTCGCGGAAGAATGCTTTATTGTAAGTGTTTTTGTAAATGAAAACATTTATAAATTGAACATTGTTGTATTTTATTATATTTTATGTTGAACGCCGTTTTATAAAAGCAATAAGCCACGAGAGACGGTGCGTTACTGCTATGATTTTATCCCGGGGAAAGACGTTTTAGGCAAAACAACCTTCCCCGTGATAAAATCGCAGTAACGCACCGTCTCTCGTGGCTTATCGCTTTTATTTTAGAACAGTATATCCCAGTCGTTTCTTCACAACACAGTATTAAAAGGTTTTCTTAATAGATCTATGAAATAATCGTATCTGTGTTTTGATGCTTTATTAATGCATAAAATTACATCAAAAAACGTAGCCAGATAACTTAAGCAAAATTGTTCAATATGAATCTTTTTTTCTCTCTTTCGTCTTATGGTTCTGTATGACAGGAAATACTCCACAGGTAGCCGTGCATTGTTATAGTTCAAACCCAAACCATGTTTGGCACCTGAATGCTCACGTTTGGTTGTTGTTCGCTGTGTGAAAATGAAATAATTAAATAACAGAGTATTATATGTATATTTTATTGTTTAAAATAATCTCATCAGGGACTGTCAGCCCCCGGGCACTTTCACATGATCAAATCTGGCCCTCCTAGAAAAAAAGTTTGGACACCACTGGTCTAGTCTAAAATCCACCAAGGATCCCCAGCAACATTCCTGTCACTAAGCCAAATGAACGACTAAACAGTGCTTGTTGTGGGTTGCTAGTTATTAGATGGTTGTTAGTTGTTCTGTCCATTTTGTGGTGTTTTGTTGTTGATTAGAATGGTCAGGACATTTAAAGAATTTATTGTGATTATTTTATCCTTTGTTGACTGCATTCGTGATCATATGTTGTATTAAATCGACTAAATTCTGCTCCCTACGTCTTTATATTTAATTTTGCATGCTGGGAGACAATACGCCCAACCAGACTGTCAAAAGTAAAGCTGTCCACAGTCAAGCAAGCTTTACAACCCCATGGAAGCAGATGATACTGGTCAGGTCGCTTGCGCTATTTTACTGTTTTGTTTGATTGATACATGCAACAAGCCCACCTGCCTTAAAGATTGGCAGCGTAGCTTGCTTACGGAATCATGTCCTTCTGCCTTCCCAAATCTGGCCAGCAGAGGAGGCATGGAGGCACAGATGACTGCCGTGTTGGTTCCTCTGAACCGACAATCACATACTGTCTCACGCAAGCTGTAGCCTAGTGGTGAAGGTACTGGACAAGTAATCAGCCCCACCACTGCCAGGTTGCTGCTTTTGGGCCCTTGAGCAAGGCCCTTAACCCTCAATTGCTCAAGATATACTGTAACTGTAAGTCACTTTGGATAAAAGCGTCTGCTAATAGCCGGAAATATAAATGTAATTTTCTTACTGAGTATTAATTGACTCCAGGTGGAAGTGTTATTATATAGCACGGTTTGTTCCTCAACGATTTGCTGGTTCCCCTGTTGCAACCTGTTTTCTCTGGAAGCGTGATGCCAGGCTGAGCACGTGAGGCATTACACATACAATCTAGTGATCTCAGTAATATTAGTTCTTGTTTTTTTTATAGTATTAGAACAAATATGCTGACAAATAAAGGAAGAAGAAATAATTCAGCACCAGAGGAGAAGGGAAAGTCTTACTGAGGTCTTGTTCTCCCTTTTTTACAGGCTCCTTTTGGAATTCACCATTCTGCTGGTCTTCAGGGGTGAGATCTTCTACAGGGGAGAGATGTTCCACAGGGGAGAGATCCTCCACAGGAGATAACGTTCCTTCACCTAAAATAAGTGAACATGTGAAGGTAGAAATGTGAGTGTGTAGATTCATCAAAAATCACTTAATAACTGAATCATGTGGTGTCTCACCGAGTGTATTAGGAACGGATGAGACGGTTTAACTACTCAGTAAAAACCTAAAGCCACCTTTCTTTACTCACAGTGGTAACCTTCATCCTCAGCTTCCTCTTCCTTGATTATGACCTTCAGAATTTCTCCACTCTGTAGATCCAAATGGGAGGCGTGGTCCTCGTCTACCCAGTCCTGCGAGCGGTCAGGATCAGAATCGGAATCATAATCGGGATCCGGAGAGTGCGCGGGACTGAATGAACGTCGTTCCACTTCTACTGGATCCATAACGAAAGATCTAAAGTGTGAAACAGAAGTTCAGGAATTTTAATAAATCACCAGGTGAATTCACAACATACAATAAAGTGAAAGCAGATGATTGGATAGAAAAATCAAACAAGCTAAGCTAACCTCATGTAAATAACTTGGTAGTTAGTTCAGACGGTGCATGTTTATCGCCGATACACAGTGCTTCCGCTACATGTACTTTGTGGTGGCGGCCTGCCGCTGCTTAATTATTGCCGCCGCTCCATCAGAATTTATATAATTACATGAAACCGCAAATACCCCCGTCCCAAAGCACTCACAGCCGGTCAGTCTTACAGCCCGCGTTTCCACCAGTGTCTGGAAACCAAGCGCGTGTCACCAACGGTGGGCGTTACTTAAAGAACGTGAAGAGTCGTGATGTGGAGTAATGCGGAGCGTTTTTCATGCAAAAGCATCAAATAACTGTATCGGTGATGAGAAGACGTGACGTGTTTGTCTCAGTTGTTGTTTTCTTTAGTTCACTGACGTGGGAAGCGTTTTGCGCTTCAATCTCACCGCGACTCTCGGCTCAAATGACCGATTTGCTCGGCGCTCGACTTGAGCGATAAGACATCACAAAAGTTCCACGACACGAATAAACATCTGTGTGAAATATCCATCAAATCCAGTCTAAAAGATCCACATGTATCTGTGTCTAGCTGGATTCACTTCACGTGTGCTGGTTCTGCAGCTCGGGAGAATCGAAAAAGCTTTACGTAAAAAAGCGTAACTTGGAGTACTGAAAGTACCACACAGGTACACTAAATTTCTCTCCATTATTACTGGTTATAAGTGTCTCTGTACTGGCCTTAAGAGCTCTGTACTGGTTATAAGTGCCGCCGCTGCTAAAATTCTAGAGTAAACACTGATACATCATCAACTTTCATTTTAACTGTGCTTCTTCTTGGTTTGGAAAATGAGAAAACCAATCATTGTTATGCCAAGTTCACGCCACACGACTTTCCAAGTGTTCAGGTCGCTGTACAGTTCACACTACACGACTGGATCTCTAGTAATCGGGAGTCTTTCAAGTCGTTGACACTGTGACACGCCCACACATGACGTCACTGTTTACACTGAAAAACCAAGAATTCTGTGGTGCCAGATTAGACGCTAGTTCTCTATCTGGAACCTTTTTATTTTGGTGGAAACACACAGAACCGGTTCAACATCAAGTTCGTGAATCGGAACGGAGCCGGATCTACAGCAGTGGAAAAGGGGCAAGTGCGTCCAAGCATCTGAGTCTCTCACTGTCTTGAAAAGACGATTAAAAACCTTCATCACCTCTTTACTAAACACTTAAGCTGAAAACTAATGTAGTTACTAATGCTCTTATTTCTATATTTCCTTAAAAAAACTGTTCTAGCAGATCTGTATCCTCAAACTGTTGTTTACTTAACTAGAGTAAGTTAATGTTTACTGTGGAAGCTCTTCTGTAAGTCGCTCTGAATAAGAGCGTCTGCTAAATGACAAAAAGGTAAATGTACCTCTTAATCTACAAACAACCCTTTATCATAAAGCTTTACCTAGGGTGACCATACGTCCTCTTTTTCCCGGACAGGTCCTCTTTTTTTTGGACCTACAAAACGCATCCAACCGGGATTTCCAAATTACCAAAAATGTCTGGATTTCGGCATTTCACCAGATTTCACCTTCACATATGTGAATGAAAATTCACAGATGAATTACAGAAGAAATCTGTGGGGGTTTTTTTTCTGTCGGGATCTTTGGGAAGCAGAATGTTGGACCTGCGAAAAGATTTGTGCATTTTGTTGTACTGTACATATGTATATATACACCTATCAGCCATAACATTAAAACCACCTCCTGGTTTCTACTCTCACTGTCCATTTTATCAGCTCCACTTACCATATAGAAGCACTTTGTAGTTCTACAATTACTGACTGTAGTACATCTGTTTCTCTACATGCTTTGTTACCCTCTTTCATGCTGTTCTTCAATGGTCAGGACCCCCACAGAGCAGGTATTATTTAGGTGGTGGATCATTCTCAGCACTGCAGTGACACTGACATGGTGGTGGTGTGTTAGTGTGTGTTGTGCTGGTATGAGTGGATCTAAACACAGCAGCGCTGCTGGAGTTTTTAAACACCGTGTCCACTCACTGTCCACTCTATTAGACGCTCCTACCTAGTCGGTCCACCTTGTAGATGTAAAGTCAGAGACGATCGCTCGTCTATTGCTGCTGTTTGAGTCGGTCATCTTCTAGACGTTCATCAGTGGTCACAGGACGCTGCCCACGGGGCGCTGTCGGCTGGATATTTTTGGTTGGTGGACTATTCTCAGTCCAGCAGTTACAGTGAGGTGTTTAGATCCACTCATACCAGCACAACACACACTAACACACCACCACCATGTCAGTGTCACTGCAGTGCTGAGAATGATCCACCACCTAAATAATACCTGCTCTGTGGTGGTCCTGTGGTGGTCCTGACCATTGAAGAACAGCATGAAATACAGATGGACTACAGTCAGTAATTGTAGAACTACAAAGTGCTTCTATATGGTAAGTGGAGCTGATATAATGGACAAGATATAAAACAAAAAGAGAGCTGAGTAAATAAAGATGATTCATTTTATTGGCTGGTTGGTGTCTGTGGTGTAATAAAGAAGAAACCCTGAATCAGTTCGGATCAATTGATTCCTTTGCTGGATCGGTTCAAATGAATCGGTTGATCAGTACTGAATCAAGTGTGATGCCAACAGTGAGCGGAGCAGCTAGCAGTTTGTGTTTAATAAGAAAAGAGCTGCAGCTCCTCAAATCCTCAGTGTGATGTGTTATTATGATGCGTTATTATTATTAGAAAGTGAAGTTTAATGAATGAGTGAACATGGTACTTACAGATGATTCACTTTAGTCCCAACACATCAGCTGCGCTCGCGGGATCTTTGTTGTCGTGGCTCGTTCACACTGACCAACTCTCGCAGGAAATCTCGCGTGATCTGGTCCGACATGGCGAGAGAGGTTTCACAATAAAAGTTATTCATTCATTCAGTGTTTTACCACCGCGTTACACTGTTCAGGGTCGCAGTGGGTCCGAACCCGGGCGAACACACAGAGGAACCTTTAGTATCTTCAATTATCCTGACTGCACAGTCTTTGTACTGTGGGAGGAAACCGGAGCACCCGGAGGAAACCCACACAGACACGGGGAGAACATGCAAACTCCACACAGAAAGGACCCGGACCGCTCCACCTGGGAATCGAACTCAGGACCTTCTTGCTGTGAGGCGACAGTGCTACCCACCGACAACCCCAAATCAGAAAAAGTTGGGACGGTATGGAAAATGCAAATAAATAAAAAAACACAAGAGAGTTTCTTACATTGACTTTGACTTTTATTTCTTTTATTTGAGATATTTCACGTTTTATCTGCTCAACTTCATTTCATTTATTAATAAACATCCATTCCTGCATTTCAGACCTGCAACACATTCCAAAAAAAGTTGGGACGGGGGTAATGAGGTGAAAACACTAAATAATGATGTGATGTGAACAGGTGATTGTGATCATGGTTTGGTACAAAAGCAGCATCCAGGAAAGGCTGAGAGTCTCTGATGAGTAAAAATTATCAGAGGATCCAGTTTGTCCACAAATGTGTGAGAAAATGATTGAAATGTTTAAAACCAATGAAGATTGGAAGGGATTTGCATGTTCTCCCTCTACAGTGCAGAATATCATTAAACCATTCAAGGAACCAGGAGGAATTTCAGTGTTTAAAGCTTCATCTGAACACTCGTGATCTTCCATCCCTCAGACGGCACCACATCAAGAACCTTTACTGTGCAAAAAAGAAGCCTTATGTTAACCACGTCCAGAAGCGGCGTCGACTTCTCTGGGCTCGGAGGCATCTAGGATGGACCATCACACAGTGGAAACGTGTATTGTGATCAGATGAATCAGCATTCCAGGTCTTTTTTGGAAACAATGGATGCTGTGTGCTACAGACCAAAAACAAAAAGGACAGACTGTTATCAGCAACAAGTCCAAAAGACTCTGTCATGGTATGGGGGTGTGTCAGTACCAGGGTGTATCATGGTATGTGGGTGTGTCAGTACCAGGGTGTATCATGGTTTGGGGGTGTCAGTACCAGGGTCTGTCATGGTATGGGGGTGTATCAGTACCAGGGTGTGTCATGGTATGGGGGTGTGTCAGTACCAGGGTGTATCATGGTATGGGGGTGTGTCAGTACCAGGGTGTATCATGGTATGGGCGTGTATCAGTACCAGGGTGTGTCATGGTATGGGGGTGTGTCAGTACCAGGGTGTGTCATGGTATGGGGGTGTGTCAGTACCAGGGTGTATCATGGTATGGGGTGTGTCAGTACCAGGGTCTGTCATAGTATGGGGTGTGTCAGTACCAGGATCTGTCATGGTATGGGGGTGTGTCAGTACCAGGGTGTATCATGGTATGGGGGTGTGTCAGTACCAGGGTGTGTCATGGTATGGGGGTTGTGTCAGTACCAGGGTGTGTCATGGTATGGGGTGTGTCGGTACCAGGGTGTGTCATGATATGGGGGTGTGTCGGTACCAGGGTGTATCATGGTATGGGGGGGTGTCAGTACCAGGGTGTATCATGGTATGGGGGTGTGTCAGTACCAGGGACTGTCATGGTATGGGGCATGTCAGTACCAGGGTCTGTCATGGTATGGGGCGTGTCAGTACCAGGGTCTGTCATGGTATGGGGATGTGTCGGTACCAGGGTCTGTCATGGTATGGGGGCGTGTCAGTGCCCTTGGCAAAAAAATAAATTGAGGGTTAAGGGTCTTGCTCAAGGGCCCCTCCATCCATAAACTGTAGCTCCTCATTGTTAAACAATCCTGCTTCATCATAAAGCTTGATCTCTAATCTATAAACAATTTTGCTTCATTAATAAACTGTACATTTACATTCATAACAGTCCCACCTCACTCATAAACTGTATCATCATCGTGTTCATGCCCAAACCACCAGGAGTTTCCTTCTTCTTGCACTATATCACAGGACTGTAAAGTCATCAACAAATAAAATGACAATATTATGCATATGATTGAGCATGACATCCAATTCTACTTTAAGGTAATCAACATATAGAATATCTAAACCAACAGCAGGTGATTAGCCAAGCCTTTCACATTTGCACTGCTTCTGCAATTTTGTGGCTGAAATGTTGGCCTGTATGGATGTCTACTGGAGCTAGGGTGTGTTTGTTTGTCATGTGATTTTAGGGAAGTGATTCAGAGACACTTGAACACTTTCACTTCACTGACAAACCAACAGCAACAAAAGAAGCACCTCTGGTAATGTTTATTTATTTATTTATTTATGATTATTTTATAATCTATAATGTATATACAGCATATGATGATGTGTTGGGGGTAGAGCTGTTTTTGTAGATTTCTCAAACATGGTTTATGAAGTACCCTCTTTAATCATTTACACCACTTGTTTTAAGATTTTTAGATTTTGCTTTTAAATGTCCTGGTATTTTATAAAGTCCATGATGCCATGTACTCTAAGATGGTTCCAGGGCCTTTTGAGAGAAAAAAAAAACAGCCACATAAAATCGCAGACGCTCCACCTTACGGCAAACCAACCTTGAGTGTTTGTTGCCGAAAGCCCATCTGCTTTGTTTCATCTGATCGTAGAACATGTTAGAACACGTAGAACGAGTCTCAGTAGCATTTAGCGAACTCCAGGCACTAAGGTTTGTGCATGGAGGTGGTATCTGACTTGTTGACCCCAATATGCTATTTATTTGTCTATCTTAGACTGAAGCGGCGATCACGTTTTCATTCTATTCATAACTCACAACACATTCTCTCCGTGTTAATGTCAAATACTTCTGGGCTCGGCTTAATCTAACAAAAAGGCAAGTCGTAACACCTTCAAAGATAAAAGGGCTGCATTCCAATTCACATGCTAAATATACTGTAGATCAGGGGTCACCAATCTTTCGAAGCGGGGGGTTACTTTAAGGGTACTGAGTAAGCCGAAGGGCTACTTGTATGATACAACCTTCCTGAATACCATAAAGTTACACGGTTCACTTTTAACGATATTATTATGATTAATAATAATGAATATAAATATTCATATATGTGAGGAGGGGCCGGCACGGTGGCTAAGTGGGTAGCACTGTCGATCATAGCAAGAAGGTCCTGGGTTCGATCCCCAGGTGGGGCGGTCCGGGTCCTTTCTGTGTGGAGTTTGCATGTTCTCCCAGTGTCTGCGTTGGTTTCTTCCGGGTGCTCCGGCTTCCTCCCACAGTCCAAAAACATGCAGCCAGGCTAATTGGAGACACTGAATTTTCCTATTGGTACCTGGCTGCTAGGATGCACAAACCAGTGCATTGTAGTGCCGGTCCCAAGCCCTGATAAATAGGGAGGGTTGTGTCAGGAAGGGCATCCGGCGTAAAAACTGCAGCAAATCAATAATGCAGATCATGATCCACCGGCGGCCCCTAACGGAAGTAGATGGATGGATGGATGGATGGATGGATAGCTAGATAGATAGACATACTGACAGACAGACATACTGACAGACAGATATGTGAAAAGATTGTCTGATCACATGTTAATCATTCCTCAGACTCAGCTTTTTTGTCATTCAACCACGTACATGATAGAACGAAATACAGTTACCCAGGCCTCGGTGTGTGTGACATGAATAAAATAGAATAGAATAAACTAAGATAAGTAATAAAAATAGAATAAACTGAGAAACTAAAAAAGTACAAGTACAAAGTATTTACATATTAAATATTGCACAAGAACTGCAGCAGCTTATGTTGATCTAAAGTGCATAATTGCATAAGTGTAGCAGCAACAATCACAAGATGGTTAAAGTGACAGTGTGACAGTTGTGTTCTGTATGGCAGTGTGTGTTGATAAGATGTTTAGTATATGGAGAGTGGAACAGTTCAACAGTCTGACTGCATCCAGATAGAAACTGTTTTTCAGTCTAGATGTTTTAACCTGGATGCAGCGCAGCCTCCTTCCAGAGGGAAGGGGGTGAAAAGTTCGTGTGCAGGGTGGGTGGGGTCACAGACATCTGGATAAGTAAATGTCACTAATGGGTAGTAAGCTGCATCCGATGGTCCTCTGTGCAGACTTTACCACGCTCTAAATATTACTAATAATAATAATTATTAATTATTATCTCTAATTCCTAATTATTAACAACAATTTACCATGGCAGAAAACGCACATATATTTAAATATGTAACATCATTTATGTATGTTAATCTCAATCTGTTTCAGTATTCGAGAGTCAGAGTCACCACATCTCTGACATTTTGGTAAATATTGTTCCCCACAGTTTTGTATGAATTAGCACATTTGTAGCATTTTGATCAACATCACACGTTTTTACAAATGATCTTTTCTGTAGCATTTTTAGGAAATCATTAACAGTCACATCTTCAAATCATGTTCCGTTTATCACTATCTTAGTAACGTTTTAGAACAAATCATAAACTCGGTCCCATGTTTGTACAAATTATCAGTCAATTTTTTTTTAAAACAAAAAAGCTACGATTTGATGGATGTTTTTGTGACACCTACTGAAGCCTCTCTTTACATTGTGCCGCTCTCTGCCGTCACCAGTCGCCCCGCAAATGAAACACACACTTCCACTTTTTTAGAACATACCCTGCAGGCACCATGTTGGTGACCCTTGCTGTAGATGTACTTACTACATACATTTTGCAGTGTACAAATCAAATTCCACTGCTGCTAGTTCTTCATTTAATCAACTTAATTTGGGACAGGACAATGTAAGAGGAAACTTTGTGGAATCATAAAAAAAAAAAGCGTTTTGGAAATGTTATCGTGTTCAAGTACTTAGGGAGCAAATTGCTTAGTTTTTACAAGCAGGGTGTAAGGCTGGGCTAGGACAAGACACCAGGGCAGACACACACGCAGAGATGTAAATTAACCAAAATAGTTTTATAATAACAAAAAGACAACAGGAATTACACAAGACAAGTTTAAACACAAAACAGGTTATAACAAGACTCAAACAAACGAACTATGCTAAATGCTAATGCTAAATCTAAACACTAATCTAGACACACAAATGATGCTAAGCTAAACAAGAACTAGACAGAGCTACACAGGGCTAAACTGGGCAAAACAGAGCTAAACACACTAAGGCTAACAAACAAAGAGAGCTAAACAAGGCTAACAGACAAAGGCTAAACAAACAAAAGGCTAAGGCTAATGAACAGAGACAAAGGCTAAACAGGACTAAACAGACTAAAGCAAAAGACGAAGACAAAAGCAAGGCCAAACCAGAGCAAAAATACAAAGAGTGCAGAAGCAAACTCCAAGACAGAGTACAAGGCAAAATAGTCTTCAACTAGTAGGCCCACAGCTGTCCTCTTAAATAGCTGTGGGTAATTAGTCAGAGACCAATCACAGTGAGGTGGGTGTGGCCAGTTCTTAAGAGTCCCAGGAGCACACATAGGATGGATACGTGACACAAGGAGAAGTCTAAGATTATCACTTTTTTTTTTGAAAAAGCAATGAGTCAAAGAGTTTAAGAAATATTTTACATTTTTTATGGATTTAGGCATATAATAATATACAATCCCTAACATTAAAAAAGTATAGTGAAAGTAATCTAAAAGAAAATAATAATAATAATAATAATAGAATTTAATTTATAAGCACCTTTCAGGATACCCAAGGACACTGTGCAATTCAAGTAAAATGAAAACAAGTTGCCAACCTATAATGTACAGTAAAATATAGGTAACAATACAACCAACACAAAAACAGCAAAGCAAACAAGAAAACAAAAAGGGAAAGAGAAAAAGAAAACTTAAAACGTAAGAGACCAATAATAAAAATACACAGTTAAAAACAGAAACTACAAACTTAAAAAGATGGGTTTTTAAATGCTTCTTAAAAGCAGACGGTGACGAACACGTGCGGAGGGACGGTGGTAATGAGTTCCTTATTATAGCACCAGCAACACTGAAGGCTCTATCGCCACATGAGCGTAGTTTGGTTGATGGAACAGAGAGCAAGGGCGCATCAGCAGACCGGAGTGAACGTGAAGGACAGTATGGAGTAAGTAGAGCAGAAAGGTAATCGAGGGCCAGACCATGTAAAGATTTATAGACCAAGAGAAGCCATTGGAGATCTTTCAGCTTGGGAGTTTTGTGTTCCCAGGATTTAGTGTGGGTAAGAACTCTTGCAGCTGAGTTCTGGACATACTGGAGTTTCTTTAAACTGCTCGAAGGAAGCCCGACCAGAACGGAGTTGCAATAATCCAATCTAGATGTTTGTTTGTTTGTTTATTAGGATTATAACGTCATGTTTTACACTTTGGTTACATTCATGACAGGAACGGTAGTTACTCATTACACAAGATACATCAGTTCACAAGTTTATATCAAACAGTCATGAACAATTTAGTGCCTCCAGTTCACCTCACTTGCACGTCTTTGTACTGTGGGAGGAAACCGGAGCTCCTTGTTATGATGTAGATGTACAGTGTAAGTATAATGTAATTTGTAAGTATAGTGAATATAGTGTCGGTGTAGTTGTAGAGGTGATTTGCTAATTTACTGGTTGTACTGTGTAAGTATGGTGACTGTATTATGTAGGTCTATAAATGTACTGAAAAATTAGAGTAAATGTACAGAGTAAATATAGTGAATTTTAGTTTTTAAATCACCGGTGAGAAGAGTCTGTACATTTCAGGCATTCAGGAATCTGATTTTGCAGACGTCAGCTGCATCTCTCAAGCTATCTTTGATTTCTGTGCTTCGTCCTTGTTTAAGAACAATTACCTAAATATTTTTTGCTTTAAATAATTTTGTATTCTACTTTGAGAAAGGGTTTAACCTATAGATAACCTCAACACATTACCTGACATATCTGTTACCAACACCAATAAACATCTTAGTTTTTTAAGTTTACTTAAATACTTTAACAACACAACTAACAATGTAAAACATTATTTTAAGGTTACTGAGCAAAATGGAAAAGGACTGCACACACTGAGTTAACAATCTTTACGAGTGGAATAAGAAGTGCCTGCAGCCATCAATCAGAAAGATGGGTAAGAATTAAGTGAACTGATTCTTAGTTTCTAACATGACTTTATTACTTGTGCTTTATAACTGTATTGTTTTATTCCAGCCCATCAGAATCTCACATGTGTGCTGTTTGGAAACGCCTCTGCAGTCCAGTTTGGACCTGAAAATATTCTTCTTGGACAAGATGAACCAGTTTCAGGAAGTGTTGATATCTCTCAAATCGTTCCTGTATCGAGGATTGTAGCAGGACGCAGCGTCTCTGTGATCAACCTGCTCAGCCTGCGAGAGTCCGACCTCCCCCAACACACTGTGGACCGGTTCATCAGTGAACTCGTCAATAAAAATGAAATCCAGGCATTTATCTTCGTACTGTGTCAGTTAACAGATGATGATAAAGTGGGGTTGGAGTGGCTGGAGAGAACGTTTGGAGAAGATGCTCTCTCTCGTGCTATGATGCTCTTCACCTATAAGAGCCAGGAGAAGTGTGACACCATCGTAGACGACCTGAAGAAAAACCCGGTTCTAGACCAGCTGATGAAGAAATGTGGAGGCAGGTACCACACATGCAGCAAGAGCATGAACAACCAATCAGAGATGAAAACACTGATGGAGAAGATTAATAAAATGGTCCTGGAGAACACCAAGCCCTGCTACACTGGTGAGCAAGGGGGTAAATCATTACTATAATTGTATTACATTTGAAACTATATGTCCTTTTTTTAATTTACCTGTTGTATGCACCTGATTTGTGTTTTGACTTTAAGTAGTGTGTGTAGAAGAACCCCTGTGTGTCCACTTGTTCCTGGATGAGTACTGTTGTGCTATACGTTTACAAAGCATTGCTGATTCTGTTTTATGATGTTATTGTTCTTGGTTCTTGGTGTTTCTTGCTCCTGTGTCCTGGTTCTGTGTTTCATTGATTGATCTCCTTGATTGATATCACCATGTTCCTGATTATAGCTGTGATGATGTAAGGATAACTTACACATCACCAAGTATTGTGTGATGAATAAGGAAAGGGGCTAAACCAGTTAATGTAAATAGTATAAATAAATAAATACTTACCTGTCGTGGTGGGGATGGTCCTGGGATTCTTGAGCTTTTGTCCTCCTTGGGTCTCCTATGCTTGGCTCAACCTACTACACTTTATGTTACAATAGCTTTATGAATATGGATTTGCCTGCGTTTCCTCACTCCACCTGTCGATGTTGACTATGTTTCTTGAATTAGCCTAAATAAAATGATTGGTGATGATATGCATGTCCTGCCTCTTCCATCCTTCTGACATCACCTAAATATTTTTTGGTAGTACACCCAAAAAGTTTGTGATGATGTTAATAACTGTAATAAAAAGTATCACTTAAACATATTGTGTAGGCTTTTGTTCGATATGACAATTACTCAAATATATTTTCATTTGGGTTTTTTCATGTTTTTGCTGTTTAGCTTATCAATCTTTGCAAGAAGATGTAAAATCTCCCAAAGAAGATGACGAGAGAAAGGTAACTGACAATAACATTAAAGCAATATCACAATACTCAATTTAGCTTAAAGTCTGAACTATTTTCTCTTTTTATTTAACTATTATTTTTTAATATGTAAATAAAAAAGCTGCAATATACATAGAATTCATCACAGTTTCACTTTCTGGCACATCTATTCATGCCAATAAAGCAGAAGATATGGTGGCAGGATGCAGTGCCATCGTCTGCCCCTTAGTTTAATCAAGTTCCCTTTTTATCAGTTTATAGTCATTAACCTAAAGCTATCCTAAGATAAACAAAATTGGCAACACGAGACCCTATGCTAAGCCAATGCTAAAGCTAATCCTAACAAATAAATCACTAGAAACAGCAGAACCTAAGACATGGGAAACACTAGTGGACTCAAGGACAAAGACAAGGTTAAGGATCAGGGCTAAGGAACCGGTGAGGATTATGAACTTGGGGGCAACAAAAAGTCCATGTCCTTCAGGAACTAGTTGCATCAAAGCTTTGTTGGAATGAATAGGCATTTCAATCGCTTATGATATGAAACAGATTTTTTTAAGATGTTGACTACCAAATCTCACCTATTTTAGTGAATTGACTAAAATAGAATTACATTACCAATAATTTAGCAAAACTAAAAAGTTCCTACTATGTACTCTGTGAGTATTGCACAGGTATAAACTATGATGCAAATATATAAACTTTACAGGTACGGGATCCAGAAACTGGAGTAGCAGGAGGTGGACAATCAGGAAGACAAAGGAATATTAAAAAACTGTTCAGCAGACTCAATCTTGGTGCCCAACACACACTGAAAATGACAGATGTTCTTACAATTACAGCAGCATCATTAAAATGCCATGAACCCTGCGCCGAAAAAGATTTGGTTCATACTTTTCTACAAAGGCTTCTCATAATGGATTACAAAGCACGTGAACAGAATGTCATTGAAACCAAAAATGAACACAAACTCACACAACCCAAGGATTTGCTTGACCTTATCCACAAAAGAAAGGACATGTTGAAAAGTAGGGCATCAGAGGAATCTAAGATTCATCCCATGGACATTCAGATGGCCGCTTTTCATAGTTCAGACAACTTTCTCCGACAGTTAATGATAACCAAGCTTTCACAATGCCAGTACGCTGTTCCTCTAATCATACCAAACCCTTTCACTGGGGAAATTGAACTTCCACTGTGGGCGCTTCGGCAAATCAAAAAAAGCTGGATGTCAGTAGATGGTACTGGAAAGACCACAAGCAAATGCAAACCAATGTTTAAAGTGGAAACTCCAATGGTGGCGTTCCTCAGACTGGGTTCTTTGTCGTCGTCCAAGTCACAGTTGATGAACAACCTGATCAATAAACGACATGATACGTTCTTTCACAGGAACTGCCTCCGGAGCAGTAAAACCCGGCTTCTGATGGATGGAGTTGTTGAAATCGCCTGGTATTGCCCTTCTGGAAGATCTGACTGGCTCAACGACTGCACTGCCTTCTGCAATCTTCATGGAGATGCTGGAAACCACAGCGTCCAACGTGAAATGCTGACAAAAATGGCCACAGTAAACGTTGTACTTCTATCCACCCTGGAGGAGGATGACAGTAATAACAAAATAATTGAGAACCTTTTAACATCCTCGAAGCCTCTCATTTTTCTTCTCTCTGACAGTGACTCAGATGTGGTGGAACTGTGGGAAGGAAAGTACGAAGTGGGTTTGAAAGGCAGAAGTCAGTCTGATGTGGCCGAGGAATTAAAACGAATTCTTCACAAATGCTGCACACATGATTCACAGTCTGAAATGTCCATTTTTAAACTTGAGAACATCACCAAGCTTACAGATATAGTCGTGGATGAGAAGAATGAAGAATGTCAGAAAGCGAAGGATAAAGCAAACCAGACACTGAGTCTCCTGAACCAAGAAAAACTGACCACCATCAAAGAGAAGCACTTGCCGTGTCAGGGAAAGCTGTGGCACGATTGGTGTCAGAAGAACAAAAATCTCTACCACTTAATAGGACACCCGGAGGAACACAAAACCACCATAAAGCAGCAAATGACTCAGATCCGTAGCCAGCAACATGAACTCGCTTTTAGTCCTCTAATAAAGATGTTTTCTGATCATCTGAGGGTGCTAGAAGAAAATGAAAGACAGTACTTCCTAAAGTTGCTTGGAATCGTAATGGACAGCTTGACGTCGGATCAAGTGTCTGCACTTCTTCATGCATATGATGAACAGTGGTCCATGGTCTCCAAGCAGAAACAAGATAAATCACCAGTGCTTGATGAAGACCAAGCTAAACTGGAGGAAATCTCCAAAGACCTGAATGCTGTAACCTTTGGTGTGGAACATCTGCTTAGAGAAATGGGTCAGATTTATGAATCATTTAAATCCACACAAAGCACTAAAGGAACGGCCGAACACGACGAGGCATTTTGCTCCCTCCCTCGGATAGCTGCAGAGATCATGCTGTCCGGATACCCGCTGGAGCTGATGGATGGTGATGCCGGCCATGTTCCTCTAATCTGGGTTCCAGCAGTTATAGACGAACTCATAAAGAAAGTGGGAGACCAGAGAGTCTTCGTGTTGTCAGTTCTGGGACTCCAGAGCTCTGGGAAGTCCACCATGCTGAACGCCATGTTCGGTCTCCAGTTTGCAGTCAGTGCTGGAAGGTGCACCCGAGGAGCCTTCATGCAGCTGGTCAGAGTATCGAAAGAGATGTATGGAGGGCAGCAGTTTGACTACATTCTAGTCGTTGACACAGAAGGTCTCCGAGCTTTAGAGCTGGCTGGAAAGACGACCCTACGTCACGATAACGAACTCGCTACATTCGTTGTAGGACTTGGAAACCTAACACTCATCAACATCTTCGGTGAGAACCCTGCTGAGATGCAGGACATCCTTCAGATTGTTGTCCAGGCCTTTCTACAGATGAAGAAGGTCAGACTGAATCCCAGCTGCATGTTCGTGCATCAGAATGTCGGAGACATCAGTGCAGGAGAGAAAACCATGGAAGGGAGAAGACGCTTGCAGGAGAAACTAGACGAGATGACCAGGCTCGCTGCTAAAGAAGAAGAATGCGATGCCGAGTGCTTTAGGGACATCATTGCATTTGATGTGAAGAAGGATGTCGGGTACTTTGCACAGCTCTGGGAGGGGAATCTACCCATGGCACCACCAAACCCCAAATACAGCGATAACGTTCATGACCTGAGAGGAATTGTTCTCTCTAAAGTTTCCAAAAAACGTCTAATGAATCTCTCTCAATTCAAATCCCATTTCACAAATTTATGGACGGCACTTCTGAACGAGAACTTTGTGTTCAGCTTTAAGAACACGTTGGAGATCACGGCGTACAGAAGACTAGAGAACGAATACTGTACATGGACCTGGAGCTTGAGGAGCGCCATGTTAGCAACTGAGAACAAACTGTACAACAGAGTCAGCAATGACACATCTTCTAAAGTAGATATAAAGGACATTACGGATGCCATGGAAGACACCAAGCTTAAAGTGGATAAATCAGTCCAGACCTTCTTCGATGAGGACCAAGACAAGGAAATTTTGATCCAATGGAGAAAAAGGTTTGAGGTAAAAATTGAGAATATTTACAATGACCTTGTGGAAGGAACCAAAAGAAAATCGGATGAGGTTGTTCGTCTGAAAGCTGCGAGAGAAAAAGTCGACCGTGAGAAGACAAGGAGAAGAAATGAGCTGTACAACCGAAGCAAGATCCTCGCTTTAAGTTTAAAAGGTAAAGAAATCAGCGAAGACGCACTGAAGGAGAACTTTGAAGGTATCTGGTCTAAGTGTGTCAATGACCTGAAGCAAGATTCATCCTCAGATGCATTGATATCAGACATCAATATCTGGGGTGATGTGACAAAGATCTTGATGGAAGGTTATGAGCTCAATCTAATTTCTGAACGACAGAACCAAGCTGCTTATGAACAACTTGATACGTTAGGAAATTATTCAGAGTACATCATCTCTAACAAGAGAGAAGAGCCGGGTCAGAGAGATCTACGCTCCACAGAGGATGATGATGATAGCCATGGTGCACTGGTTGAAGGTGGCGTGTGCAGTCCATCTGAAGAAAAGAGCAGGTCTAGTGGATTAACCTCAGAGGATAACAAGTCATTAAGAAACCTTATTGACTGTATTATCAAAGATGCTGAGGAGTTAATAAGGAGCAAACCAATCGCAGAACATGGATACAGTCAGAACTACATTCCAGAGATTATAACCTTAATCAAAGATAAAGTCAAAGTGCACCAATCCCAGACCTCCACATATTCACTCAAGAAGGAATTCACATTAGATCTTTGTCTCCATGTGTGTACATTCGCTGCTGAACGATTCGGTGAACTAAATGAACAATTCAAGGAGGCCAATGACATCAGGATGTACCTGGAGAAACAGAAGTCCCAGCACTTCAACATCTTTAAGGACTTGTGTGCTGGTGCCACCTTGACTACAGTGTTCGGTAAACTTATGGTGGATAAGCTTGAATCTTCTATCCTACAGGCTGCTTATGATAAAACCGCCCTCGATGTGACGGAGAAAATGAAACGTGACGTTCCAGCGTTTTGTGGTAACAGATCGAATCTGGAGAAGCACATTCTGACATCACTAGCACTGGAGGAAAACTTTGAGGACTACACAGCTTACCTTCACAAACCCAAGGAATACGTTGCTACTTTCATTACAAAGGAAGTCGACAAGTATCTTTTAGAGGGAAGAACTGCAGACGTTCTGGAAACTCTCAAGAGTAACATCAGGTCCACAACAAAGTTTGTCATAGACTCTGTCAAAAAAGTCACTAAAGAAGCCAATAACCGTAATGGAGACGTCAACACGTGGCTGCAGCTTTTATCCACAGAGCTAAAGGATGAACTTCAGTTTAAAGAAGAATCATATCCTGAACAGAAAGAAATCACAGACCTTCATTTTCTTCAGGATGTCGTGAATGAACATCTGGCTGATGTTGAGTCAAAGTTATGCGACAACTTTCAACGAGGCTCCGACCTCAGACTGGAAATGTTCAGAAAGAAACCGAACGAGACCATGATTGAGCACCTTTGTCAGTGCTGCTGGGCACAGTGTCCATTCTGCAGTGCCATCTGCACCAACACATTAGAAGGTCATACTGGAGATCATGATGTCCGTTTCCATCGTAACTGTGGAATCAATGGGTGGTCGTTTATGTTTTATAATAATCTGGGACTAGAATTCTGCACGACCGCTGTTTCAAGTGACAGTTTACATTTTCGTACAAAAGATAAAGTATTAAAGTTTAAAGATTACAGAAAAGCAGGTGGAGAATATGCCAAGTGGAACATTTGCCGTGATGACTCGGAGATGCCGTACTGGAAGTGGTTCGTTTGTAGGTTTCAGGAGAACCTGGAAAAGCATTACAAGAAAAAATTCACTGGGATTCCTCAAGAATGGAAGAACTGCACCAGAGATAGAGCTATCGAGAGCTTAAGTGAGCTGTGATGGTAGTAGATGACGATGCTTTAAAGCTTCGATGTTTCAGCTAAATTAAGCTGCTACAGTAAATGTTGGATAAAAGTTACAAATATTTACCTCAGATTCAAATCCTGAGCCTATATTAATAGACACATTTTTTGAAGACCTACCCGTTCCCACAATTAATGATACCACCAGGGTGGAACTGGACTCCCCGCTTGCTGCTCAGGAGATTCTAAAGGCTATTTAATCTATGCAGACATTTATAAAAATGTCTCCAAAGAACTCCTGCCCCCCCTTCTGGCGATGTATGAGGACTCATTTAATTTGGGCATTCTTCCTGATTCCCTTCGTCAGGCAGCAATATTGTTGATTTTGAAAAAAGGTAAAGACCCACTCGAGTGTGGTACTTACCGTCCCATCAGTTTGTTAAACGCCGATGTGAAAATTCTCGCAAAGGTCTTGGCCCTACGTCTTGAATCAATTTTGCCCAAAATAGTTCACTCTGATCAAACTGGCTTTATTAAAGGTCAGCTATCATTTTTTTAATATTAGAAGAGCAATAAATATTATTTATTCTAGTTTACAGGAACCGCCCCCAGAACTTCTTCTCTTGAGTGGAATGGGTTTGGAGTGGAAAGTTCGGATTTGGCAAACAGTTCATCTCGTGAGTTAGACTTCTGTATACATCCCCGCTGGCCTCAGTGCGCACTAACGAATCACGTTCTGCATACTTTCTCCTGGAGAGGAGCACGAGACAGGGTTGTCCACTTTCTCCTCTACTTTTTGCTATAGCCATGGAACCGTTGGCTATTGCTATTCGTAACAATCCTGAAAGGTGGCATAGACAGGGGAGGCCTGGAACACAAAACTGCTCTTTATGCAGACGATGTGGTACTGTTCAGATCCAATCCAGCCTCCTGCCTACCTCAGGTACTACAAACAATTTCCTCATTCCTCAAACTAAATTTATGGAAGAGCGTGCTTTTTTACCATCAATATGATGGACCGTGATTTACCACTGGATGCAGGGAAATTTCAGCTGGCGCACCACAATTTTAAATAATTAGGAATCACCTTGTCTCGTAAATACTCTGATCTAATGAAACTGAATTCCCTGATGCTAGACCAAACTAAGCACGCTCTCTCTAGATGGGATTCACTCCCCTTGTCATTATCAGGTAGTATGCAGTTTGTGGTGTTTTAGTAAGCAGCAGTGTGAAATTTATTAGTAAATCAAGGACAAATAAACCATCATTAGAAATACACCACTATAAACCTGGATGCTAATAATTTAATGTTAGCTGGTGAAGGGTGTTGTTAAACATGATAGAATAAAACGATTAGTTGAGCAGTGTTACATTCTCCAGTTTTTTCTGTTTTATTGATTGATTTTAACAGGTTCTTGTGAACACTGTTACAGATTATATTACATCCATAAACTCTGTTGTTACAGCACATTTAAATGATTATTGTAAGTGAATAATAATGGCTTATTATATTGTACAAGTATTGTTTAATAAATAAGTAAAATACTTCACTAATACTAAAATTACTTTAGTCATTCATGGTTTCGGGCTCCAGCTAAATTCATAAAATCAGAAAAACCCGGGTCAAGAGCTTCAGTTTATGTTAATATCAAACAACATAACCTAAGTACAAGGCTGCTGGTACCAGGCAGTCTAATATGGATTTGTGAGAATCTGCATTGGGGCAGTTGTAGCTTATTGCTACAAACAGAGGTCATTTAAATTACTCGAGCTGCCACTTTTGGGCAACTGAGCAAGGGCTTTACCCGTTACTTGCTTGACTGTAATTAACTACATCTGTAAGTCGCTTTGGATAAAGGTGTCTGCCAAATATAATAAACATAAATTTGGCATTTTCGTTCAGACAGAATGGTGGACAAAACCAAAAATATAAAGAGATCAGCAGATGGGTTTAAGCTGACAGGAAGGCTACAGTAACTTATACAACCATTCTTTAAAACCATTGAAAGCAATACAGCTTACAAATCAAAGTCTTAAGGTGGAGGAGCTATAACAGCAGAGGACCAGATTCAGAATCTAATTATTATTCCAATTGACAGTAATAAACAACTTCTTTCACAACCACTATGGATGGAGGAGACGGAGGAGAAAAACAACGCCACTTCACACAATCAGAGCCTGATACATTTACAAAGGGAGAGAAGGCCTGAACCGAATGGTAGGAATTACCATCTATTTCCTGCCTTCCACTCTCTCTTATTTAAAATAAAATACATTTTACTCAGGGATTTCTAGATTTATGAATTGCACCAATAACTCCACTCGGAACTGTCTGGTACCCAGGATGGAGGACACTACCTCTTGATGTATCCTTTCAAAAACCCATCAAGCGAATGCCGCTTCAGCCATTCTAAACATTAAACTTTATGCATGCATCACCTGTATTATTCTGTTTAATTTATTTATATTTATATCCTTATTTATATCCTTATGACCAATAACCATAGCAATGATACATAAATCTAAAAGGAAATTGTTTTCCATGTTAAACATCCTTCTGCGTTAAACCTGTTGAAGATATGTACAGTATTATTGTTTAGTGTGTTAGAAGTTCACTCATAGCAGTTTGTATGAGGAATTAACCGCTCCATTACCAATCATTTTGTATGCATCTAAAACTCAGAATACTGTACTTGTCAAAACTAGCAACCAAGTGACTAATCTTCATAATCTTCATGGTGGAGGCAAGGAAAAGGTATTAGACATCCGTTACTCAGAGTTTGAAGGCTTTCCAGCTCCAGTGGCTTCCATATTACACGGTTATTCACACTCATATTACCTGGTCAGATTTAGTGCGCTGGCTGCATTGAACTTAACCACTGGCCAAAGTAAAGTGTTTACTTTTATTTTTAATAAAACTATTAAAAATGTCTGGCGCATCATGAAGAGGAGAATCAGACGACTGCGACCACAGACTGATAAGAAGCTAGATTCTCATATTAAAAAAGAGATAAAATTCTACTTGCAAAACTGCAACCATTAGTGTACTCAGTTCCCCAAGCATTAAAATTCTCAGTAATAAAAAGGGTGATATAACACAGTGCTAAACACGCCGCTGTCCCAACATTGAGTGTATTGCAGGCATCAAATCCTAAATGTGTTCATATTCATAAAAATAAAATTAGGCTAAATAGTGAAAACATCAGAAATCTGTTGTTAGTTAAGTAAAGATTCAAGAGAATCAACACATCAGATTCTTCTTTTTGTTGTGTTTTATAAAACATTTTAATGTTTATACACAGTAATGCCCATGGTTTTGGAATAATATGTCCAACAAGCATATGGTCATAAAGGCATCATAAAGGCATCTGGAAAGTATTCACAGCGCTTCACTTTTTCCACATTTTGTTATGTTACAGCCTTATTCCAAAATGGATTCGATTCATTTTCCCCCTCAAAAGTTCTCCCATCTCCACAAGGATACGCCGGAGCTCTGTCATAGTGACCCTTGGGTTCCTGCTCACCTTTCTGGCCAAGGCCTGCCTTCCCCGATCGCTCGGTTTGGCCAGGCAACCAGCTCTAGGAAGAGTCCTGGTGGTTCCAAACTTCTTCCATTTACAGATGATGGTGGTCACTGTGCTCTTTGGGACCTTCAATGCTACCCTTCTGCAGATCTGTGCCTCGATACAATCCTGTCTTCGAGATCTACAGACGATTCCTCGGACTTTATGGCTTGGTTTATGCTCGAACATGCACTGTCTACTATGGGACCTTATTTAAACAGGTGAATGCCTTTCCAAATCATGTCCAATCAGCTGAATTTACCACAGGTGGACTCCAATCAAGTTGTAGAAACATCTGAAGGATGATCAGTGGAAACAGCGTGCACCTGAGCTCAATTTTGAGTGTCATGGCAAAGGCTGTAAATACTTCTGTACATGTTATATTTTTGTGTTTTATTTTTAATACATTTGCAAACATTTCAAACAAACTTTTTTTTACTTTGTCATCAAGGGGTATTGTGTGCATGTGTAGAATTTTGAGGGGAAAATAAATTTCATCCATTCTGGATAAACGCTGTAACATAACAGTGAAGCGCTGTAAATACTTTCCGGATGCACTGTACTGTACTGTTGGCCATACAGCAGCTAGACGGTCTGGGAGTGACTCAGTGAGGTCCTGGTAGGTTCTCACAGGTATCTGGAGCCATGCTGACTGCTGGAGGGTGTGTAAGGAGGATCCATAGAGCCAACACCACCATCGAGGTGCTCCCACAGATGCTCAATTGGGTTAAAGTCTGGGGAATTAGGGGGCCAGGTGAGCTCCTTCAACCAATGTGGGACATCGTCTCACTGGAAGTTCCCATCCGCCCTAGGGAAGTGATCTGCAAGGATGGATTCAAACCCAAACCTCATGGGCTACACGCTGCAGCCGTCGAATGTAGAAAGTGGTCATAATAGTGTGACTCGACAGTGTAGTTTGGATGAAAGCATGAATGTGAATAAAACAGACGCAACCACCAAGTGCAAATATTTATTTATTCAACAATCATAAAAAATATGATCAGCACAATTACGTGTAACTTTGGTCTAAATCATCACCCTGAGATCAAAGAGAAACAGCTGGATAATAACAGTGTTTGGTCTCCATTTAGAACATGATTTACAGCTGATGCTGATTGAAATTTTTAATGGCCCACGTTACACTGAAAGATCAAACCTTCAAAGACAAAAACATAGACAGAAGAGGGATTCAGTCAGACCTGAGATGAAAGCAGTCAGATCCAGACTCCAGTAAAGCATGATTGAAAATTCACCTGATATACGCGAGTCTCATTTCAAAAATAAACATCTGTGCTTACCCCCCGCTCCCTGCTCAGTGCTCCCTGTGTAGGCGGCTCAGGGAGCGAACAGGACGGGGTGCATGGTGACGAAGGTGTAGTTGTAGAGGCGTGGCAGGCCCTGGTGGGTCGTACTGTTGAAGAGATCCCAGGAGAACGGGGGCAGGCCACCCTCGGTCGTCGGGCCGTTAAGAGCCTCCGATACAAACTGCGTAGCCATGTGCAGATCTGTTACCTACAGACGGGGGTATGACATAGTGAGTAGGGTGAGTAGTTTGGCACACGCCCACAGTACATTAAAGAGGCTTGTGTGCACTATAAAGGAAACCTAAAGTCATTTGGGACACGTTCGCAGTGAGCTGATGACATAAAGGCACTATAAAGTTAACATGATGTGATTTGGGACACGCCCAGTGAACTGAAGATGTATTTACGCACTATATAATGAACATGATGTGGTTTGGGACACACCCACAGTAAACTGAAGCTGTATATGTACACTATATAGTTTACACGAAGTGGTTTGGGACACACCCACAGTGACCTGAAGATGTGTATGTGCACCATATAGTTAACATGATGTGGTTTGGGACACGCCCACAGTGGCCTGCTGATGATTATATAGTGAACAGGGTGTACGGTTTGGGACACGTCCACACTGAACTGATGATGTTTATGTGCATGTGCACTATCTAGTGAATATGAAGTGGTTTAGGACACGTCCAGTGTCAGTTTCTGACCTTGGTATCGTAACATCCGTTAGGCGAGGGGTGGGACTGGCGCAGGTCCCCTCGACAGCAGATGGATTTACATGGGTCGCCCTTGGAGTACGGGTCGTTCTTGTAGTCTGCACACACACACACGCACGCACACACACACACACACACACACACACAATAAATAAATCACCTTAAAGATTCAGAAACAGAAGAAGGCAGCTGAGTAGCTGGCGTGAGCGCCGTACCGTTGTATCTCATGATGTGTTTGAGCGAGGCGATGTCCACGACCGACGCCTGGTCTCGGCGGAAGATCTTGGCGCGAGGGCAGAGGTCGTAGGAGTAATCGTTTCCGTAAGTGATCCACCTCTGCACGTAGCCGCTCAGCTCGTAGATCCTCCGGTGAAACGGGATGTTGTACGACGGCCAGTAACCTGCACAGCATCACAATCACACAATTTACTCACGCACTCACTTTCTCAACCGCTTATCCGATTAGGGTCGCGGGGGAAGGGGGATCCCAGCTTTTCAATGGGCGCAGGGAACACAGTAACACCCTGGATGGGGCACACATACACACACCCATTCACCTATAGAGCAAATCAGTGTCTCCAGTTAACCTGACTGCAGGTTTTTGGACTGTGGGAGGAAACCGGAGCCCCCGGAGGAAACCCACACAGACACGGGGAGAACATGCAAACTCCACACAGAAAGGACCCGGACCGCCCCACCTGGGGATCAAACCCAGGACCTTCTTGCTGCGAGACGACAGTGCTACCCACCGAGCCATCGTACTGCCAACAAAATTTACTACAATCAATGAAAGGCCATGCGCTGTATGTCCGTACATGTCCCGGTGGGCGTGGTCAGGCTGCTACAGGAGGATTTTAGCCAATAATGGTCCACCGTTGTGGTGCAGTAAGCAACTATTTGATTGAAGGTTGTATATAGGACACAGCGCCCCCTCTTGGTAAGTTACAAAGCAACCTAGATTATTACAGACATAAAATGTTTTACCACCGCTTATCCTGGTCAGGGTTGCTGTGGGTCTGATTTATTGAGCGAAAGGCAGGAGACACAGGAGATAAAAAGGACCCTACACGCCCAGTGTCGGGTTCCCACACAGTCATAAGCTCCGTGTGACCCACCTTCTCCACCATCTGCACAGGTATCCAGACCGGTAAAATACACTAGCACACCAGAGCTAGGATCTCGAATACATCGTATCGAATCTCAGCTCTGCCATCCGGCTGGACTGGGCAGCTACATGAACAACGATTGGCTGTTATTCACAGGGTGGGATGAGCTGGACCAGGGTTCCGTATAACTGGTGCAATTACGACCTCTGCTGGCTGAGTTGAGGGTGTGGCTCTCCGTGCACAAGGCTGATCCGCGTGTGAACTCGCCTCACGCAGATGGAAAGATACAGTCGTTACTGCACACGTGTCAGTTGTGAAGCTCCTCAGACAGCAGTGGAGGGTTGTATCAATAGAGGGGAAGCATAACGCAATCAGGGTAATTGGATACGACTAAATTAGGCAAGAAAATTGGGGGGGGAAATCTGAGAAAAAGTGCCCAGTACCAGGAAAAGATGCCCTCCGACCCTCCCTACCTCAAACTCACCAGTTCCAGTGCTCCGCTTCGCCACCCGAGCGCTCCTCTACAACGAATGTTAGCTGTGTGTGATACAATTATTGGCGCCCTAGATATTCTTGTGAGTGAAATCTAACAGAAGGATTTTCTAACCTAAGCAATAAAGAGTATTTAAATGGTTAGCCATGACTTCCTATTTCACTGGGGTATAAATATGGGGTAATAAGCTGGCCTAATACTCTTAGTTGTTTATTGCCATGAGAAGGACCAGAGAATACAGCAACAACAGGTTATTTAGGGTCGCAGAGAAAAATAATAATAATTAAATACACTTGTACTTGAATGCCCACTTGTGGATGCTTTATGTTATATCTTGTAAACCACAATGGGACCAGATTATAATATAATATAATAGCAGAGAGAGTAAGATGCGTTGTTTGTGTTGCCTGGGTCACAAAAAGATATCATGGACAAAATGTGGCCATCGTTACCATCAGGGCGACATTCACAGGAACTGAAGAAACATGTTTGTGATGTTTTTAATGAAAGATCAAAGATAGAAGCAATATATGATCCTTGTGTGTTCCAGGGTACCAGTAACTGTGGATGCAGGTTAATAAACTTCTCGTATCATCAATCCTCACCAGTCCTCAGAGCCTGAGTCTGATCCGAGTACTCCACCAGTCCTGGGATCTGCTCCACTACAGTCAGAGCTCCATCGCTGATACTGGAGCCCAGCTTGACCTTACTCACGTCCACCACCATGTACTGGTTATTATAGGTTCCTGACGGAGAGAAGGAGGAGATCAGAACGTCAGTCAGAACTAGACAAGGCCTCATATCTACTGTATCTGCTGGTACCCATCCCCTCGTTTCCTTCTTCTCCTTTCAGCACTACGTAGTAAAGTGAGCATCAGATCTGACCTGAGTTGAACTGGGAGAAGGTCTGAGCCCACTGGGTACCGGACCGGGCGAGGGCGTGTGCGAGCCGGACCCGTTGCCAGGCGAACAGGCTGTTGGGGGTGATGGTGTCGAACAGAGACTGGTTAAAGACAGAGTTGGTGGTCTGGGTCATCATCAGCCCGTTGCCCAGCAGGTAGAAGTCATCCAGAGACGCCAGTAACCCTGGAACACAAACACACAGCTCAGAGAACACCAGCGCACCAGCATAGTTACCGGATACTCCTGACATCTAACTGGTCACCCCAATTTATACTCTATATGGACAAAAGTATTGGGACGCGCCTCCTAATGACTGAATTTCTGTGTAATAAATCAATCATATAAAGGAAATTACATGCTTTTGATTTGGCAGCAACAGTTTAGGGAAGGCCCTTTCCTGTTCCAAGAAACTCCAGTGTCCTGCACAGAGCCCTGACCTCAGCCCCACTCAACAGCCCTGGGATGAACTGGAACATTAACTGACTAACTCAGTGCCCAGCCATACAAATGCTGTAATTTTTTGTGTAAAGGGGCACAAATTTCCACACACAGACACACAGCCTGGGAGGATCACATAGAAGTTACTCTATTGTAATACAATTTGTTTCTTAAATGGGACATCCAGCAAGCACATGGTCAGGCGTCCGAATACTTTTGGCCATACAGTGTATGGTGTGAGCTCAACACCATTTTTAGGTGTGTGTGTGTGTGTGTGTGTGTGTGTGTGTATTGTGCATGTATTGTGTGTATGTGTGTGTGTGTGTATGTGTATGTGTGTGTATGTACGCATGTGTGTATGTGTGTGTATTGTGTATGTGTGTGTGTGTTTGTGTGTGTGTTTATGTGTATTGTGTGTATGTATGTATGTGTATTGTGTGTGTGTGTATGTATGTATGTGTAATTTGTTTATCTATGTATGTGTGTGTATGTGCGCATGTGTATTGTGTACGTGTGTGAGTGTGTATGTATGTGTGTGTGTATGTGTATATGAGTGTGAATGTGAATTGTGTGTATGTGTATATGTATTGTGTTATGTGTATATGTGTGTAAATGTGTATTGTGTGTATGTGTGTAACCTGTATTGTGTATATGTGTAGGTGTATGTGTGTATGTGTGTGTATGTGTAAGTGTGTGTATGTATATGTGTGTGTATGTGTGTGTAGGTGTGTGTATATGTGTAGGTGTATGTATATGTGTATGTGTGTATGTGTGTATATGTGTAGGTGTGTGTGTATGTATATGTGTGTGTATGTGCGTGTATTTGTGTGTTTGTGTGTGTATGTGTATGTGTGTGTAGGTGTGTGTATGTGTGTGTTTGTGTGTGTATGTGTATGTAGGTGTGTGTGTATGTGTAGGTGTATGTATATGTGTATATGTGTGTATGTGTAAGTGTGTGTGTGTGTATGTGTGTGTAGGTGTGTGTATATGTGTAGGTGTATGTATATGTGTATGTGTGTATGTGTGTGTATGTGTAGGTGTGTGTGTATGTATATGTGTGTGTATGTGCGTGTATTTGTGTGTTTGTGTGTGTATGTGTATGTGTGTGTAGGTGTGTGTATGTGTGTGTATGTGTGTGTTTGTGTGTGTATGTAGGTGTGTGTGTATGTGTGTGTGTGTGTGTGTGTATGTGTATGTGTATGTAGGTGTGTGTGTATGTGTGTGTGTGTGTGTGTATGTGTGTGTGTATGTGTATGTGTGTGTGTGTATGTATGTGTATGTATGTGTAGGTGTGTATTGTTTATTGTGTATGTGTATATGCATGTGTATTTGTATTGTGTGTATATGTGTGTGTGTGAGTGTGTGTGAGTATGTTTGAGTTTAGTATGTGTGTTTGTGTGTGTATGAGTATGTATGCATGTGTATGTGTGTGTATATATATATATATGTGTATTATGTGTATGTGTGTATGCATGTGTATGTGTGTGTGTATGTATATTTTGTGTATTGTGTGTATGTATGTGTGTACAACCCCTGGCAAAAATTATGGAATCACCACTCTTGGAAGATGTTCTTTCAATTGTTTAATTTTGTAGAAAAAAAATAAATCACAGACATGCCACAAAACTATCATTTCTCAAACTGTCAACCCTCTGGCATTAAGAAACAATAAAAAAAAGAAACAAATATAATAGTTGTGGTCAGTCACAATTGCTTTTTGTTAGATCAAGTAGAGGAAAAAAATATGGAATCACTCAAATCTGAGGAAAAAATTATGGAATCATTAGAAAACTGCACCATTATTACTTTGTTGCACCACCTCTGGCTTTTATAATGGTTTAAACTCTCTGAGGCATGGAGTTAACTAATGACAAACAGTATTCTTCATCAATCTGCCTTCAACTGTCTCTTATTGCTGTTGCCAGATCAGCTTTGCAGGTTGGAACCTTGTCATTGACCATTTTCTTCCATTTCCACCAGAGATTTTCAAATGGATTGAGATCCGGACTATTTGCAGGCCATGCCATTGACATTATATGTTTTCTTGAAGGAAAGTTTTCACGTCCTTTGCCCTATGGCAAGATGCATTATCATCTTGAAAAATGAAGTCATCATCACCAAACATCCTTTCAACTGATGGAATAAGAAAAGCGTCCAAAATTTCAATGTGGACTTTGGCATTTATTGAAGACCATCTCCCCTGTGCCTTTACCCGACGTGCAGGCCCATATCATCAACAACTGTGGAAATTAACATGTTTTCTTTAGGCAGTTATCTTCATAAATTTCATTGGACAGACACCAAACAAAAGTTCCAGCATCATCACCTTGCCCAATGCAGATTCGCGATTCATCACTGAAGATCACTTTTATCCAGTCACCCACAGTCCACGATTGCTTTTCTTTAGCCTACTTTAACCTTGTTCTTTTCTTTTTAGGTGTTAATGGTGGCTTTTGTTTGGCTTTTCTGTATGTAAATCCCATTTCTTTTAGGTGATTTCTTACAGTTCAGTCACAGACATTGACTCCACTTTCCGGCCACTTGTTTCTCATTTGTTTTGTTGTGCATTATCTGTTTTCAAGACATATTGCTTTAAGTTTTCTATCTTGATGCTTTGATGTCTTACTTGTTCTACCAGTATGCTTCCCTTTTACAACCTTCCCATTTTGTTTGTACTTGGTCCAGATTTTAAACACAGCTTACTGGGAACAACCAACATCTTTTGCGACATTCCACAATGATTTATCTTCTTGAAGGAGTTTTATAATCCTCTCATTTGTTTCAACTGACATATCTTGTGTTGGAACCATGATTCATGACAATCTGCTTTGTGCAACAGCTCTCCGAGGTGTGAGCACTCTTTTTAAACTGAAGAATAATTAGCTAATCTAATCTGCTGCAGATGTTTTGTTTTTAAACTGCAAATTACAGAGTGATTCCATAATTTTTTCCTCAGATTTGAGTGATTCCATATTTTTTTCCTCTACTTGATCTAAAAAAAAGCAATTGTGACTGACCACAACTGTTATATTTGTTTCTTTTTTTTTATTGTTTCTTAATGCCAGAGGGTTGACAGTTTGAGAAATGATAGTTTTGTGGCATGTCTGTGATTTATTATTTTTCTACAAAATTAAACAATTGACAGAACATCTTCCAAGAGTGGTGATTCCATAATTTTTGCCAGGGGTTGTATATGTGTATATGTATGTGTGTAGGTGTGTGTACCGGGGTAGCTGCTGAAGGACAGTTTTCCAGTGGCAGTAGCCGGGTGTTGGATTTTAAAGTCCCAGTGTTTGAAGATGCGCAGGGTGGCAGCATAGGTGTACCAACTGGAGTGAGCAAACAGCAGGTTCTCGTAGCCTGGCAGCATCTAAACACGAGCAGGAACAACAACATGAGCATCTCCTCATGCAGACGAACCACCTTCCTGAGGGAATCTACAGGACTTTGTCTGGTTGGTCGCAGCAGGTCCAGTTTCACTTTGAAACACCGACCAATCCATCGCAGGGCTTTAGCCAACCACATGGCCAATTATGTTGATGCAGATGCCCCACTGGCAGATAGCACCACTGAGATTCGAACCCAGATCTCACCCAGTGATGATGGGCTAGATCCACCCGAGCGCCAAGTGCAGACACGTCTGACGTTTGGTGTGCCATTAACTCAAACGTAGGTGTAATCAGGTGTGTGTGTGGGTGGGTACCTTGATGAGGGCGGAGCAGTGCCCCATACCCGGTTCTTCATACCCTCTCAGTGTGGGTTTCACCTCGGGTACCAACACGGGTATCAGATCCAGCAGATCTCCTACTGCATTCAGTAAGTGTACATCAAACCTGGACAGAGCCTGAGCACACACACACACATTTACGTATATACACACTATATAAACAAAAGTATTGGGACGCCCCTTCATCCAATCCTCATCATCCTCCTCTCACCTTTTTCCCGGTGCGCTTTGCCCACTCGGCTGCTCCGGCGTGTAAACCATCCAGCTGTGCCAGGATAAAGCCGGTGTGCGCCCACAATGCATCTGTGCTCCCGTTCAGCTTCACCTGCTGCCGAGACCAGGAGCTCTGTTTACTGACACACACACACACACACACACACACACACACACACACACACACACACAGGTTCAGTTCCCACTGCAGTCCTTATCAAACATAAACATGCAGGTCCAGCTTTCCTGGAGTAACACACACTGGACAGGACGCCAATCCCTACCGGGGCCTCGGTCACCCCTCAGACACAGCCAATCATGTCGGTTTAAAGACGCCCGACCTGCCGACAGCACAGCTGGGGGATTCGAACCCTGGATCCCAGCATTAGTGGGGTAGGATAATTGTCCCCCTTATTAATTTAGCCCCACATACACTCACTCACTCATTTTCTTGCCTATCCCAGCTTTTCAATGGGCGCAAGGCACACAATAACACCCTGGACGGGTCGCCAGTCCATCGCAGGGCAGACACACACACACAGCCATTCACCTATAGGGCTGGGGATTGAACCCAGGACCTTCTTGCTGTGAGGCGACAGTGCTACCCACCGAGCCGCCCCCCACATACATGTAAATATGAAGTGAAAATACAGACGTGAGCTATAGTATGATGTCATAACGGCTGAGCCGCTAAAATTCTGTTCTGTTGTGAAACAGGAAGGAAGTCTTAACGTTTACGGGTGCAGCAACCCTTTCCCAACAGGTGAGGACATTTTTGAGGACATTTGCCACTTGTAGTTCTCACATGTCTGAGGATTCTTATTAATATAACTATAAATAACATCATTCCATAAATAAAAGAACTCCACTCACCTCATGAACTTCTTGACGGCCTGCAGAACATCAGGACTTGTGATCAGCTGTGGGTACATGTTCGTGTAGTGATCAAACATCTGCCTGCAGGAACAAAGATACCGTCATACCGTCACACCAGAGGAGATGTTCACAAGTCACAAAATACGAGTGCGAGTCAAGTCACAAGTCTTTAGGCTAGAGCTAGAGTCAAGTCACGAGTCTTTAGGCTAGAGTCCTGAGTTGAGTCACGAGTATTTAGACTAGAGTCCGAGTCGAGTCACGAGTATTTAGGCTAGAGTCCGAGTCGAGTCACGAGTCTTTAGGCTAGAGTCCGAGTCGAGTCACGAGTCTTTAGGCTAGAGTCGAGTCACGAGTATTTAGACTAGAGTCCGAGTTGAGTCACGAGTCTTTAGGCTAGAGTCCGAGTCGAGTCACGAGTCTTTAGGCTAGAGTCCTGAGTCGAGTCACGAGTATTTAGACTAGAGTCCGGGTCGAGTCACGAGTCTTTAGGCTAGAGTCCTAAGTCGAGTCACGAGTCTTTAGGCTAGAGTCCTGCGTCGAGTCACGAGTATTTAGACTTGAGTCCGAGTCGAGTCACGAGTCTTTGGGTTAGAGTCCGAGTCGAGTCAGGAGTCTTTAGGCTAGAGTCCTAAGTCGAGTCACGAGTTTTTAGGCTAGAGTCCTGAGTCGAGTCACGAGTATTTAGACTTGAGTCCGAGTCGAGTCACGAGTCTTTGGGTTAGAGTCCGAGTCGAGTCAGGAGTCTTTAGGCTAGAGTCCTAAGTCGAGTCACGAGTTTTTAGGCTAGAGTCCTGAGTCGAGTCACGAGTATTTAGACTTGAGTCCGAGTCGAGTCACGAGTCTTTAGGCTAGAGTCCGAGTCGAGTCACGAGTCTTTAGGCTAGAGTCCTGAGTCGAGTCACGAGTATTTAGACTAGAGTCCGGGTCGAGTCACGAGTCTTTAGGCTAGAGTCCTGAGTCGAGTCACGAGTCTTTAGGTTAGAGTCCTGAGTCGAGTCACGAGTATTTAGACTTGAGTCCGAGTCGAGTCACGAGTCTTTAGGCTAGAGTCCGAGTCGAGTCACGAGTCTTTGGGTTAGAGTCCGAGTCGAGTCAGGAGTCTTTAGGCTAGAGTCCTAAGTCGAGTCACGAGTTTTTAGGCTAGAGTCCTGAGTCGAGTCACGAGTATTTAGACTTGAGTCCGAGTCGAGTCACGAGTCTTTAGGCTAGAGTCCGAGTCGAGTCACGAGTCTTTAGGCTAGAGTCCTGAGTCGAGTCACGAGTATTTAGACTAGAGTCCGAGTCGAGTCACGAGTCTTTAGGCTAGAGTCCGAGTCGAGTCACGAGTCTTTAGACTAGAGTCCGAGTCAAGTCCTGAGTCTTTAGGCTAGAGTCCGAGTCGAGTCACGAGTCTTTAGACTAGAGTCCCAGTCGAGTCAGAAGTCTTTAGGCTAGAGTCCCAGTCGAGTCACGAGTCTTTAAGCTAGAGTCCGAGTCGAGTCACGAGTCTTTAGGCTAGAGTCCTGAGTCGAGTCACGAGTATTTAGACTAGAGTCCGAGTCGAGTCACGAGTCTTTAGGCTAGAGTCCGAGTCCAGTCACGAGCCTTTAGACTAGAGTCCGAGTCAAGTCCTGAGTCTTTAGGCTAGAGTCCCAGTCGAGTCACGAGTCTTTAGGCTAGAGTCCCAGTCGAGTCATGAGTCTTTAGGCTAGAGTCTGAGTCAAGTCACGAGTCAATAAAATCTACACAAAACATATATTGTAAATGTAGCATAGAAATAAATAAATAATCTGTAAGTTCAGATAAAAACAACAACAGATTAGCGAGTGTATTTAGCCGTTTTACTTCGTGTCTTTACTTTCCTCCTCATTGTGTAAATGAATGTAATTTCTGTAACAAGAAGGTTCCAGTTAAAAGCTTCAACTGATACGTTTTGTTTTCATTACAGAACAAAAGCGCTCGATAAATCACGGCACAGCGGCCAAAATCCCAAACACAGCAAAAACAATCATAACCACTGCTTACCTGAGCTTCTGTTCTTCCAGATGCTATTACATTTATAAGCGTGCATCCCATTAGGAACAGAATCCGTTATTTTGTAAATGTGCTTATAATTAAAAACCTCCAAACTTTTCCCAGTCGTGAAGTAAAACAGGAAGTGGTTAGAAAGCCGATCGAGCGTTTCATTACCGCGTCATCTGTGTGACGCAAACTGAATAAATGCAAATAACAGCATTTTTTACTAACAATTACAATCAGAAGATCTGATTGGTTCAGAAAGCGGTTCTTTCAACCATCAGCCCCGTTTATTTAAATGATTTATTACACCTGTTAGCAGCTGTCCTGGCTGTAACACATGAATTTGATCATTAGAAGGGCCGTCCCAACACTTTGATCCATACAGTGTAGACTTTAACTGGCACCACTATTGGTGGATGTGAGCAACACTATTGGTCAGGTGGAGATGATTATGGGTCCTGTTAGTTACAGTATCTGTAGGTGTGGACCATGTTAGGGATTATGGGTAATGCAGAAGAACAGAGCTGAATGAGACTGGTACCGTGCGGTGAGGAACCCCTCCAGATATCCTGCCAGGAAGAAGGTCTTATCATCCAATCTCTGCGTCTTTCCATATCCAGCACGGATCTCCAGCACGCCCCACCCGGTCTCGGAGAAGGAGTCGTTGTAGTAACCGTAGGCATCCCCGGATTCCTCCAGCACCCCCTCTTTTAGCAGCACAGTCTTGTGGGTGGGGTCCCAGTACACTGTCGCCTTCTGAACATCTGCAGGAAAGACCATCATTACACTTAGTATAAAACTTCACTGCTTCTGATTGGCTGTTTGAATAAAAACAAGGACCCGCCCACTGAAGTGTCCCAAGGTATTTAGCAAACACTTTGATCCAAAGTGACTTACAATTATGTCTAAATACAAATCAAGCAATTGAGGGTTAAGAGCCCTGCTCAGGGGCCCAACAGTGGCAACTTGGCGGTGGTGGGGCTTGAACCTAGCAACCTTCTGATCATAAATCCAGTACCTTAACCACTAGATTGTTACTCCCGTGAAGCAGTAATAGTTTTTGAACTGACAAAAAAGGACCATCCAGACTGTTATCAGTGAAAGGTACAAAAGCCAACATCTGTCATGATCTGGGGTGCATCAGTGCTCATGGCATATGTGTGAAGATACCATTGACACAGAGGAGTCTACAGGGATTTTAGAGAGACACATGCTGCCATCAAGGCGACGATACCAGACCTGATTCTGTGTGTGCTACAACTGTAGACACATTTAACCCTGGTTCTGGTTCTTGAACCGGTTCTGTTCGGGTGTTTTGTAGAGAACCGACCCGCGTTTCCACCAGTTTTTGGGAACCAAGCACGTCATCAACGGTGGGCGTTACATAAAGACAGTAAAGCGTGGTAACATGATGGTGGAGCGTGTAGATTAACTGTGGGGATTTGTGCTGTCGTTACAGCCTGGATCAGCTGTCGGTGATAAGAAGACGTAGGCATGTTTGTCTCAGTTGTTGTGTTCTTTAGTTCATTGGTGTGAGAAGCGTTTTGTGCTTCTCTCTCACCGCGACTCTCGGCACAAATAACCGATTTGCTCAGCGCTCGACTCGAGCGATAAAACACTACAAAACACCACAACACGAACAAACATCTGTGTAAAATAACCATCAAACCCAGTCTAACAGCTCCACATGTATCTGTGTTTAACTGGATTTACTTCAGCATGAAGAGAAGAATCAGCTGACGCCAACCACAGATTGTTGAGCAACTGAAGACTCGTATCATGCCAGTACTGGGTGGCCAGGTGATCCCATCAATGGACTGTTTCTTTTTTTGGTGACATGGGCAGATTCCATGACCACAAGATTCATTGGGCTTAAACAGTGAGGAATCATTTCCTAAGAGTCCTGAGCTTTGTTCCGTTATGAGTCTGGGATGCCAGAGACGACTCTATAAAGTCTCCAGCACTCTGTAAAGTCTACAACCACTTTAAAATTCTCAGATGCCGGAGACTTCATAGAGTTGTCATAGACTTCGGAGACCTTAAAGCGCCACCCTAAATAGAAGACATTGGCCGAAAATGAAGGCAACTCTGTAACATTGCATAAGGTTGTTGAATCAATGCCACAATAAAATTGCACCGTAATCAAAGCTCAACGTGGTTCAATGAAATGTTAAAGAGTACGACTTTTCGGCTAGGCTATGTGTAAACTTATAATGTCAAGATAACAACATACTCATTATTGAAGTGTTAACAATTACTTTTGACTGACTGAAACACACTGTGAATAATCATCATTTCAGGACTGAGGAGAAGACTTATTGGCGTTCCCTCGGATCACCTTCTTAACTGGAGGCCACCAGGAGAGCGGAAATCTTTAAAAAGAAGTAAAGAGCAATCTTGACTTAAGCATTAACGTTTCAGGAAGCCAATAGAGTTTCTAATAGGCACACTTCCTCTTTCTGATGCTCGAGAAATTTCTACTTCCTCTTTTACATTTGTACGTTTGAAATCTCAAAGTGCTCGACATGGTTATAAACAAAAAAGTTCATCAGTGATTTAGTTAAAAACAATTACATCACTAGAGGTTTTATAATAACGACATGGAATATAAAGTCTGCTTAGGGACCGGTGGGCCACAGGAGCAGTCACCTCACTGCAAAAACAGCCTGTGTGTCTGTGTGGGTTTCCTCTGGTTTGTTCCCACAAGTCCAAAGACATGCAGTCAAGACAACTGGAGCTAATATACTTCCCTAAGTGTGTGTGTGTGTATGTACAGTGGGGCCAAAAAGTATTTAGTCAGCCACTGATTGTGCAGGTTCTCCTACTTAGAAAGATGAGAGAGGTCTGTAATTTTCATCATAGCTACACTTCAACTATGAGAGACAAAATGAGAAAAAAAAATCCAGGAAATCACATTGTAGGATTTTTAAAGAATTTATTTGGTAAAGAATTAAATTATGGTGGAAAATAAGTATTTGGTCAATAACAAAAGTTCAACTCAATACTTTGTAACATAACCTTTGTTGGCAATGACAGAGGTCAAACGTTTCCTGTAAGTCTTCACCAGGTTTGCACACACTGTAGCTGGTATTTTGGCCCATTCCTCCATGCAGATCTCCTCTAGAGCAGTGATGTTTTGGGGCTGTCGCTGGGCAACACGGACTTTCAACTCCCTCCACAAATTTTCTATGGGGTTGAGGTCTGGAGACTGGCTAGGCCACTCCAGGACCTTGAAATGCTTTTTATGGAGCCACTCCTTCGTTGCCCGAGCGGTGTGTTTGGGATCATTGTCATGCTGGAAGACCCAGCCACGTTCCATCTTCAATGCTCTCACTGATGGAAGGAGGTTTTGGCTTAAAATCTCACGATACATGGCCCCGTTCATTCTTCCCTTAACACGGATCAGTCGTCCTGTCCCCTTTGCAGAAAAACAGCCCCAAAGCATGATGTTTCCACCCCCATGCTTCACAGTAGGTACGGTGTTCTTGGGATGCAACTCAGCATTCTTCTTCCTCCAAACACGACGAGTTGAGTTTTTATCAAAAAGTTCCATTTTGGTTTCATCTGACCACATGATATTCTCCCAATCCTCTTCTGGATCATCCATATGCTCTCTGGCAAACTTCAAATGGGCTTGGACATGTACTGGCTTAAGCAGGGGGACACGCCTGGCACTGCAGGATTTGAGTCCCTCTCGGCGTAGTGTGTTACTGATGGTAGCCTTTGTTACTTTGGTCCCAGCTCTCTGCAGGTCATTCATCAGGTCCCTCCGTGTAGTTCTGGGATTTTTGCTCACCGTTCTCATGATCATTTTGACCCCACGGGATCGAGGGAGATTATCAATGGTCTTGTATGTCTTCCATTTTTTTACAATTGCTTTCACAGTTGATTTATTCACACCAACTCGCTTGCCTATTGTAGATTCACTCTTCCCAGCCTGGTGCAGGTCTACAGTTTTCTTCCTGGTGTCCTTCGACAGCTCTTTGGTCTTGGCCATGGTTGAGTTTGGAGTCTGACTGTTTGAGGCTGTGGACAGGTGTCTTTTATACAGATAACGAGGTCAAACAGGTGCCATTAATACAGGTAACGAGTGGAGGACAGAAGAGCTTCTTAAAGAAGAAGTTACAGGTCTGTGAGAGCCAGAAATCTTGCTTGTTTGTGGGTGACCAAATACTTATTTTCCACCATAATTTACAAATAAGTTCTTTAAAAATCCTACAATGTGATTTCCTGGATTTTTTTTTCTCATTTTGTCTCTCATAGTTGAAGTGTACCTATGATGAAAATTACAGACCTCTCTCATCTTTCTAAGTAGGAGAACCTGCACAATCAGTGGCTGACTAAATACTTTTTGGCCCCACTGTATATGTGTGTGTGTGTCTGCCCAGTGATGTACTGGCGATCTGTCCAAGCTATTGTCTGCCTTTTGCTTAAAGAATCAGACCCACAGTGACCCTGACTAGGGCTGGGCGATATATCGAGATTTTATAAAATATCGATATATTTTCATACGCGATATAAGATAAGACAATATCGCGTATATCGATATAAATGTTGCGTTCCAGTTAGATCCGACAGTTCGTCTTTCTCTTCTCCCAGTTTGTCTCTGCACATGTTTACCTGCCCCGCCCCTCTCCCTCACTGAACACAACTCGCCCCGCCCCCACCGCTTCACCAGTAATTCCTGCAGGCAGCGATAGCATGGAGACGGATAAAGACATGACAGAAGCTATCGAGGAGGAGCTGTTTACTAAAAAGAAAAATAATGACTAAGTTTGTAATTATTTGGAGATGGTTCGAATTCAAAGTGTCAGATGAGCAGCAGAATAATGTATTCTGTAGAGAACGCCGAAAACAAGTCCAGATAAAAGGTTCCAGCTCCGTGTACCTTCATTCGTTTTTCACTTCAAATCCCAAAGTTAAAAAACAAGAAAACGAGTCGTTATTCGTTTTAAAAACCAACACAAGCGCATGCACGCGCTGACATGCACGTATTTACTTCACATTAAGTGTTGAGTAAGTAATAATAACGTAACGGTGCGTCTCCTGTTGTTCTGACTCTTGTGTTTGTATATGTGATGTGCATATATTTGCTCTATCTGTAAAAACAAACATTATGGGGAGTGATTTCTGTACTGGATGTTGTACGTGGTCGTGTTAGTTTATACTGGATGATCGCCCGACGTCCGACACGTCATTTATTTATTTATCTTCTATTATAGTATTTCTTGTTGTCGGCCAATAAACAACCAAACATTATTAAATTGCATGAACTAACTCTGCAGTAAACAAGGAGCAAACAGCAATTAATCAACAAATAAAGCTGTTAAATAATAATAAAGTGCATGAAGAAGAACGCGGATTAAAATGCATTAAATGTTGTAATAGTTACACAGTAACATGAACGATTAGTTCTGCCTGTATTACAGAACTGAGTTCTATACAGGGTGGGGGGTTAACGAGGGGTTTACTTTAATGGGGTTTTACTTTTAATGTCACACAAGCTCAGCCGGAAGCCGTCATTCCAACATCTTCCCTACACACTCGCTCCCTGCGCCCTATAGTACACTTAACATTCTTAAAGGGCCAGACAATATATTTGTAATTCACGTTAGACAACAGGAGATGCCTTAGAAAACAACTTTTTTTTTTTTCTTAGAATAGCTCTTTTTTTTTTTTTTTTAAGGAAAAATAATTCTTGTGTGAAGCTTCCCCAGCATGAATATTAATAAAAGTGCCTGTAAAAAAATGTAGCTTTGTCTCAGAAGTGTCTTTTTGTTATTACCTTATGGGATAAAAAAATATCGAGATATATATCGTATATCGCCATTCAGAAAAAAATATCGAGATATAATTTTTGATCCATATCGCCCAGCCCTAACCCTGACCATGATTATCACTCTCTGACCGTGGATAGAGAAGGTAAAATAAAGAGAAGCCATCAGTCACCTAAAAAGAGTTGCAGGATGACCTGAAAGCATCAGGAACAGCAGTTACACAATGAACAGAGCAGCTCCTGTAGTCCAATGTGAATTATTGTTTAGAGAAAGAAGGATTGTGTGTGTGAACCCAAGTGTAGTGGTGAGAGCATCATGACATGGAGCTTGTTCTCGGCAAACTCTACTGGAGCGCTGAACACCACTGAAGAAAACATGAACCCAAATTACAAAAACACGTTACAGACAAGTTTGATCCAATCAGACCAAAAACAAAGTCTACACATGAAATTGGAGTAACTCAAGACTGGTTTCTGAAGAAGAAAGTGAAAGTGCAAGATCAGATTAATTTTCTGATGATTTTCTGATGATTTGAATCATGTTCAAAGTTCAAAAAGAATTAAAATTGTGATTCCAGAACATAAGTAACACTAACACTACTAATCTTATTCACACCAGTAACACTAACACTACTAATCTCACTTACACCGGTAACACTAACACTACTAATCTTACTCACACCAGTAACACTAACACTACTAATCTCACTTACACCGGTAACACTAACACTACTAATCTTACTCACACCAGTAACACTAACACTACTAATCTCACTTACACCAGTAACACTACTAATCTCACTTACACCAGTAACAACACTACTAATCTTACTTACACCAGTAACACTAACACTACTAATCTCACTTACACCAGTAACAACACTACTAATCTCACTTACACCAGTAACACTAACACTACTAATCTTACTCACACCAGTAACACTAACACTACTAATCTCACTTACACCAGTAACACTAACACTACTAATCTCACTTACACCAGTAACACTACTAATCTTACTTACACCAGTAACACTAACACTACTAATCTCACTTACACCAGTAACACTAACACTACTAATCTTACTTACACCAGTAACACTAACACTACTAATCTCACTTACACCAGTAACACTAACATTACTAATCTTACTAACATCAGTAACACTAACACTACTAATCTTACTTACACCGGTAACACTAACACTACTAATCTCACTTACACCAGTAACACTAACACTACTAATCTCACTTACACCAGTAACACTACTAATCTTACTTACACCAGTAACACTAACACTACTAATCTCACTTACACCAGTAACACTAACACTACTAATCTTACTTACACCAGTAACACTAACACTACTAATCTCACTTACACCAGTAACACTAACATTACTAATCTTACTAACACCAGTAACACTAACACTACTAATCTTACTTACACCGGTAACACTAACACTACTAATCTCACTTACACCAGTAACACTAACACTACTAATCTCACTTACACCAGTAACAACACTACTAATTGTACTTACACCAGTAACACTAACACTACTAATCTTACTTACAACAGTAACACTAACACTACTAATCTTACTTACACCAGTAACACTAACATCACTAATCTCACTTACACCAGTAACACTAACATTACTAATCTTACTTACACCAGTAACACTAACACTACTAATCTCACTTACACCAGTAACAATAACACTACTAATCTCACTTACACCGGTAACACTAACACTACTAATCTCACTTACACCGGTAACACTAACACTACTAATCTTACTTACAACAGTAACACTACTAATCTCACTAACACCAGTAACACTAACACTACTAATCTTACTTACACCAGTAACAATAACACTACTAATCTCACTTAACCGGTAACACTAACACTACTAATCTCACTTACACCGGTAACACTAACACTACTAATCTTACTTACAACAGTAACACTACTAATCTCACTAACACCAGTAACACTAACACTACTAATCTTACTTACACCAGTAACACTAAGACTACTAATCTTACTTACACCAGTAACACTAACACTACTAATCTCACTAACACCAGTAACACTAACACTACTAATCTTACTCACACCAGTAACACTAACACTACTAATCTTACTCACACCAGTAACAATAACACTACTAATCTTACCTACACCAGTAACACTAACACTACTAATCTCACTTACACCAGTAACACTACTAATTTTACTTACTGCAGTAACACTAACACTACTAATCTCACTTACACCAGTAACACTAACACTACTAATCTTACTTACACCAGTAACACTAACACTACTAATCTCACTTACACCAGTAACAATAACACTACTAATCTCACTTACACCAGTAACAATAACACTACTACTCTAACTTACACCAGTAACACTAACACTACTAATCTCACTAACACTACTAATCTTACTTACACCAGTAACACTACTAATCTCACTTACACCAGTAACACTAACACTACTAATCTCACTTACACCAGTAACACTAACACTACTAATTTTACTTACCGCAGAAACACTAACACTACTAATCTTACTTACACCAGTAACACTAACACTACTAATCTCACTTACACCAGTAACACTAACATTACTAATCTCACTTACACCAGTAACACTAACACTACTAATCTCACTTACACCAGTAACACTAACATTACTAATGTTACTAACACCAGTAACACTAACACTACTAATCTCACTTACACCAGTAACACTAACATTACTAATCTTACTAACACCAGTAACACTAACACTACTAATCTCACTTACACCAGTAACACTAACACTACTAATCTCACTAACACCAGTAACACTAACATTACTAATCTTACTAACACCAGTAACACTAACACTACTAATCTCACTTACACCAGTAACACTAACACTACTAATCTCACTAACACCAGTAACACTAACACTACTAATCTCACTTACACCAGTAACACTAACATTACTAATCTTACTAACACCAGTAACACTAACACTACTAATCTCACTTACACCAGTAACACTAACATTACTAATCTTACTAACACCAGTAACACTAACACTACTAATCTCACTTACACCAGTAACACTAACATTACTAATCTTACTAACACCAGTAACACTAACACTACTAATCTCACTTACACCAGTAACACTAACACTACTAATCTCACTAACACCAGTAACACTAACACTACTAATCTCACTTACACCAGTAACACTAACATTACTAATCTTACTAACACCAGTAACACTAACACTACTAATTTTACTTACACCAGTAACACTAACACTACTAATCTCACTTACACCAGTAACACTAACATTACTAATCTTACTAACACCAGTAACACTAACACTACTAATTTTACTTACCGCAGTAACGATACTAATATTACAAACACACGTAGCAGCACTCAGACTCTAGTAACAATAATGAAACCAACTCCCTATATACACCAGTAACTTTACTAACACAGGCACAAAGTGAAACGTGTGTGTGTGTGTGTGTGTGTGCGGGTGCGGGTGCGGGTGTGTGTGTAAGTACAAACATGAGTTTGGTGTAAATCTGGAGTAAATAAAGTAATAAACTCACTCTGAGCTCTCAGTGTTGGTAACAGCGAACAGGAGAAAATAATCAACATAAAGCTCTTCATGTCCAACATGTTCCTGAGTTCCTGATCTCCACCATCCAGCTAATTGAGGAACCCGGTCACCTGATTTATAAATACATAATCCTTTACACACGGTGTGTGTGTGTGTGTGTGTGTGTGTGTGTGTGTTTGGGCGGGGTTTACTTCGAACCAATCAGTGTTAGTGCAGAAAGTTGCGTGTGTGTGTGTGTGTGTGTGTGTGTGTGTGTGTGTGTGTGTGTGCAGAAAGGTTCTTGTGTTCTTCAGCCTAAATAAAGAAATATGAATTAGGGAGGGTAAAATATAAATAAAACAAAACTGAAATCCTTTTAATTAATAATAATGAAATGTGAAATTTTTTTATGAACAAATTCAAACAAGAAATAACCAAAGATGTAAGTGTTGTCCTCATAATTCTCCTCTGGTTGAGGAGATTTGCAGATTTTGTCGGTTCCTCCCATGTCTACATTTCTACAGGATTCTCCGGGATTCTGCCACCTCCCAAAAACATGAAGAAGGTGGATTGGCCGCTTTACATTCCCCCCAAGTGTAAAGTAATGTGTGAATGCATAAATGTGGCTCCTGTGATGATCTGCTGCCCATCCAGGGTGTTCCCACTTTGCGTCCAGTGGCACCAGACCCACTAAAAGTAGAACTGATGTCTGTCACAAATCTGTAACGTTCAGGTTGGTCAGAACGTAACTTTGTGTCTCCTCAATGTAAACGTCTGGAGAAAAGCTGGAGTTCTGCATCCTGTTTTGGTTCCACTTAACCAAGAAGTGATGTTCTGACACATTTTCTCTACCTGGTGCTGCATCAGCTTTGTGTTTTTATGGTTTAAACAGAATATAAAATGATACCTTACTATGAATCAGAACTGACACTGAGAGTAAGAGTAACAGGTCAAACTACAAACTCATCCAAGTGGTTTTACCGGTTCTCTTTTTATGAACTTCCAGGGAAGAGAACTGTTACCCTGCAGCACTGTGGGTGTAGCGTGGTGACTGCTAACTCCCAAACACACAACCTCCACAGAAGGCTTTCAAAAGGTTTGGCACCAACATCGTCGCAACTCTCTAACACTCAGGATGATCTCAACATAACATTGTGTTGGTTTCATATAAACCTGTAAAGACATGCTCTGTATCCTGTTAATTGGTGCCAACATAACCAACAGATTACAAACTGAAAACCTTTCCATCAGCATAGTGCTGTTCACCTCCTGTATGGAACATCCTGGAGATTTTTTATTTCTGTGTTTGTTTTACAAAAGCTATAAAAACTCAAATGTTATGACATAATTTAAAAGTTGAGGCTGTTGGAGACACAAAGCTTCTACTAAGATGTTAGACTATAAGTTAACATAAGTAGTTAACATAACTAGAGAGGGTGACAGATAAACAGATAATGTTGTGAGATATATATATATATATAATTACCTCTGTTAAATAAAATATACTTGTTTAGATACAAAGATTTTAAAAGATTTTAGCACAACCCCAAATCAGAAAAAGTTGGGACAGTATGGAAAATGCAAATAATAAAAAAAAGTTTCTAACAAGTTTCTAACATTTACTTTGACTTTTATTTGATGTCAGACGGGATGAACCTGAGATATTTCATGTTTTGTCTGCTCAACTTCATTTCATTTATCTGACCACAATACACGTTTCCACTGTGTGATGGTCCATCCTAGATGCCTCCGAGCCCAGATAAGTCGACGTCGCTTCTGGACGTGGTTAACATAAGGCTTCTTTTTTGTACAGTAAAGTGTTAAGTATGATTAGTGCAGTAACTCTGTATTGTAGAGCTTGATAAAGGTTTGATAAACTAATCCCTCACCCATGTGGTTATATCAGCTAGTGTTGAGTGGAGGTTCTTGATGCGGCGCCGTCTGAGGGATGGAAGATCACGAGCGTTCAGATTAAGCTTGAGTCCTTGGCCTTCACGCACTGAAATTCCTCCTGATTCCTTGAATGGTTTAATGATATTCTGCACTGTAGAGGGAGAACATGCAAATCCCTCCCAATCTTTCTCTGAGGTTCATTGTTTTTAAACATTTCAATCATTTTCTCACACATTTGTGGACAAACTGGATCCTCTGATCATCTTTACTCATCAGAGACTCTCAGCCTTTCCTGGATGCTGATCTTGTACGCCCGTGATCTTCCATCCCTCAGACGGCATCAAGAACCTCCACTCAACACTAGCTGATATAAGCACATGGGTGAGGGATTAGTTTATCAAACCCTTATCAAGCTCTACAATACGGAGTTACTCCACTAAATCACTTGGTCTCCTCGGTGTCAAAACCTCTTTTAAGTGGTGAAAAGGAACGGCAACATTACAAAGTGGTGAATGCTTTACTGTCCCAAACCATGGTTACAATCACCTGTTCACATCACCAGCATAGTAAAACATACAAAAATGAACATATAGCATACTTAGATTATATTGGTTATAATTACCCAGCATGCTTTCATACCGATTCTATGCTTTCATCTTCCTAAATCCTGTGATGCTCCTCTCCCTTTCTCACCAGTGATTAGACTTTAGTGATCATCAGTCTATTAGTGCTGTTAAAATAATCATACTGAAGTTGTGTTGATTGATAAAACAGTTTTATTAAAGTATTCTGTAAACACTGAACGGATGTGGCTGCTCAGAGCTATTACTTTTGTACATGATCTATTTTTATTGGGGAGTGTTTGCCTTGTTTTGTTCTGGTTTGCTTTGCTTGTATTTGCTTTTCTTTTCTTTTCTAGATGTTTCCCATTAACCTCAGCTTAGCTTTGTTTCCTTTCCTTCTGACTGTCTCATTTATTCTCAGTTTCTAAGTACTGTAAGCTTTTTGTCTAGTTGAGCTTTTGAAAAAGAGAAAAGAAAAGAAAGAAATTTTATGATTATGTAAGAGTGACTGAGATAGTACATACATGGTAGAGAAATTCTCACCATTTCTCAGCAACCTCAGTCTGTAAGATACAAGTTTGAGAAAAAATACAAAACTGGATTTGATGATTTTCAAATTTGCCAGTAATCTCCAGTGATCACCTTTTGATGCTGTTTCAACCATGTGTCCAACCAGATAATGGGCAAAGTGCAAAATGTTTGTCATCTAACTATTCCCTGAGTTAAGGGACCCTGAGGGCACAAATGTTTTGTTTCATGTTGTGACCTGACCTATAATGCTATAACAATAATCCTAAGTATATTTTGCTCAGGGTGCTGGTTGTGAGCAAAGAACAAATAAATGGAGGGAGAATCTAGCATGAGGGTGAAGTGTAGAGGAGAACATCACTCAGCTGGGTTCTGCTGCTTCCAGGTTAAGACTACACTCCTGATCAAAATCTTAAGACCAGTTAAAAAATTGCAAGAATTTGTATTTTGCACTATTGGATCTTAAGAAGGTTCTAAGTAGAGCTTCACAATGCTAAAAGAAGAAATGGGTGCAAGAGACAAAAACTTTTGAGCAGGGAATTTATTGAAAACAACAATTTAACTGAAATAGGCTGTTCATCAGCTGATCAAAAGTTTAAGACCATAGCTCAAAAAAAACCATAAACTCCCTCAAAACAGAAATCAAAGTGTCAAAAAAGGACTCAGTAATGAGTAGCTCCACCATTCTTGTTGATCACTTCAAACAATCGTTTAGGCATGCTTGATGCAAGTGTTTTCAGGAGGTTAGTGGGAACGTTGCTCCGAATGTTGAAGATGGCTTCACAAAGGGCATCCGTTGTCTGGAACTGATGTCCATTTTTGTAAACTTCCCTTGCCATCCTTCCCCAAATGTTCACAATCGGATTTAGATCAGGGGAACACGCAGGATGGTCCAAAAGAGTGACGTTATTCACCTGGAAGAAGTCCTTTGTCAGGCGGGCATTGTGAACTGCATCATTGTCCTGTTGAAAAACCCAGTCATTACCACACAGACGAGGGCCCTCAGTCATGAGGGATGCCCGCTGCAACATCTCCACAAAGCCAGCTGCTGTTTGATGCCCCTGCACAACCTGCAGCTCCATTGTTCCATTGAAGGAAAAAGCACCCCAAATCATGATGGTGCCTCCCCCACTGTGCCGTGTAGAAAACATCTCAGGTGGGATCTCCTTGTCATGCCAGTAACGTTGGAAGCCATCAGGACCGTCAGTAAAAATTTTTCTCATCAGAGAATAAAACTTTCTTCCACCTTTCAATGTCCCATGTTCGGTGCTCCCTTGCAAAGTCCAAACGGGCAATTTTGTGGCGTTGAAGAAGACGTGGCCTTTGAAGACGTTTTTTGTTTCTGAAGCCCTTCCCTCACAGATGCCGTCCGATGGTTATTGAGCTGCAGTCAGCACCAGTAATGGCCTTAATTTGGGTCGAGGATCGTCCCGTGTCTTGACGGACAGCCAATCGGATCCTGCGGCTCAGCGCTGGCGAAATATTTTTGGGTCTACCACTTGACTTTTTGTTCCATAACCCTCAGGATCTTTTAAACAATGCAAAATGACTGTCTTACTGCATCCAATCTCAGCAGCGATGGCACGTTGTGAGAGGCCTTGCTTATGCAGCTCAACAATCCTACCACATTCAAGTCAGTGAGCTTTTTTGCTTTTGCCATCAGGAGGTCTTGACAGTGTAAATACTTGACAGAAAATGACATGGAATCCAAATTTTTGCACAAATTTTGGCTTTTAAAGGCTGTGGTCTTAAACTTTTGATCAGCTGAAAAAAGCATGTTTGAGTGTAAATGCAGTTTTTTAAAAATTGGCTGCTTAAAAGTTTTTGTCTCTTGCACCCATTTCTTCTTTTAGCATTGTGAAGCTCTACTTAGAACCTTCTTAAGATCCAATAGTGCAAAATGCAAATTCTTGCAATTTTTTAACAGGTCTTAAGATTTTGATCAGGAGTGTATACTTTCAGGAATCATTTCTATAGTTACTGACTAGGAAATGTGATTTGAAAGTGTTACGTCTCTTTAACCATGATGATGAGCTGTGATGTTTCTTTCTGAGCATGAATCAGATGGAGAGGAATGATTTATTCATCTGCTCTTCATCATTGATGAATGTTCTGACTGTTTCTAATAGTTTAGAAGAATGAAACATGTTCAGAGTGGTTACATTTGATGCACAATGAATGACGGTGTCTATTTTTCTCTGATAATCAACTATATGATCTTTTATTTTTTTGCTTTGTAGTTATACTTTGTATTGTCCAGCTCATTAAACATTTACTTGTTACAGGGAGTTAAAAGTTGTAAAAATCATTATTATTAAGTCACAAATCACTTGTTCTATCCCTTTTCTCAGTCCCACATAGAATTTAGTAATTTAAATACAAGTTATAAACAAAACAAGGATAAATATTAATTAGGGCTGTCGAAGTTAACGCGATAATAACGCATTAACGCGACCTCAATTTAACGCGATTAAAAAAATTAGTGCCATTAACGCAAATTCTAGTTCATGTTGACACTTGACTGGTAGAACAAACGTTTTAATGTCGGACTTGCCACCGTTTTTCATTTGCGGTTTGTTAAAATAATGTAACCGATCGTGGTAGTGATGCACTTACATAATAAAGAAATAAATACACGCTATATTCACAAGTTGTCGGGAGCAGAACACTTTATTACACTTAATTAACTTCTTCTTCTGTACCGAATACCGGAAAGCTGAGTCGAGCACGTTAGTTCATGAACTATGGAAGCCCCAAAGGGTCAAAACACACTCACTTCGTGTAGAAACGTCCATCAAACCATCGTCACGATACAACCACAGACAAGTCTGATACAATAACTACGCCTTATCCCACCTAAAGCACCGCTGATCTACAATGTTTGCTGATGGAGAAATTCTAACCTACAATCTGACATTTACTGCCTAGTATGTGAGTGAATAAACTCCCTTACAGTTTTCTCTTGTCCCAGCAGTTTTTAACATAAGTACATTTAGCATAAAATGTGTTCACCATTTTAATTGTAACATTTCACTTAAAAATCCTTGTTTTCTATAACATTTACACAGATTTTTTTTAATGCGATTAATCGCGATTAACTATATGAAATTCTGAGATTAATCGCGATTAAAAATTTTAATCGTTTGACAGCCCTAATATTAATACATTAATGAATAAAAGGAGAACAGAAAAGGCTGGGAGCTTTTTATTGATATAAAATAAGAGAATATAAGGTTTGTTTGTGTCTCTGTATTTTGATAATGTATTAATCCTACACTGAGTAAATGTTTAAATTACTGTTGACGAAAGTTCAAGAGTTCAAGAGAGGCTTTATTGTCATTTCAGCTCTATACAAGATGTTGAAATGAAACAACATTCCTCCAGGACCAGGACCAGGATGCACACAGATCAACAAGTGCAAGACAATACAGTAAACACAGTATGATAAATACAAAAAGGTCTACAATAATTACAGAAGACATTTCTAATCTAAAAAATAATTAAAAGAGACTAGACCAGAGAAGTGTTGGTAGGTACATGGTACTGAGTAAATGAGAAGTGAGGTGAGATAAAATCATGTTCTAATATACAATTAGCAGCATAGAGTTTATATAGCAGCAGATATATGAACAAAGCAAAGTGCAAAAGTTGTAAGTCCAAAAATATCTATAGTAATAGAAAACACTTAATACTTTTCTTTAACCCACATTAAATCTAACCACTCTGAATATGTTTCTTTCTTCTAAGCTGTTAGAAACAGTCAGAACATTCATCGATGATGAAAAGCAGGTGAATAAATCATTCCTCTCCATCTGATTCATGCTCAGAAAGAAACATCACAGCTCATCATCATGGTTAAAGAGACGTAACACTTTCAAATCACATTTCCTAGTCAGTAACTATAGAAATGATTCCTGAAAGTATAGTCTTAACCTGGAAGCAGCAGAACCCAGCTGAGTGATGTTCTCCTCTACACTTCACCTACACGCTAGATTCAGCTCGCCATTCAAAACTACAGTGGGTGGTGTGGTGGGTAGCACTGTCACCTCACAGTCAGAAGGTGCTCTTAATCTAGTGGTTCAGGTTTTGTGGAGGCCCAAACACATGTAAAGTTCCACCCCAGGTTGTTGAGGAGCTCTGTCAGGGAGCTAAAGTATTAAAAACATTCATATTAGTAAAATCATCTGCAGTCAGATGAGACTGATGTTGGTGCTGGTGTTCATCAGTGTATCTGTGAAAGTGTCATCAAGCTGAAACAGAACGTTAAACTGTTTGGTGCAGCTACATGATCCTTAATCTATAAAACTGTATATGAGATCTATTACTGGGGTGAGAGGATTATTATAGTTTACCTTGTTTCTTCTGGTCTGTATTAGTTAAGGACAGTAAAAATGATCTAACAATATAATAATCATAAATTAAATTAAATCAGACTGCTTTACAGAACTGTGACAAGCAAGTCACCATGAGCACAGATGTTTTTTAGGTTGCAACCTGACCTACACCGGGTCAAAATAGTAGTTGAATGATTTAACAGAAATTTGAATCTAGTGTGAGGGTGAAGTGTAGAGGAGAACATCACTCAGCTGGGTTCTGCTGCTTCCAGGTTAAGACTATACTTTCAGGAATCATTTCTATAGTTACTGACTAGGAAATGTGATTTGAAAGTGTTACGTCTCTTTAACCATGATGATGAGCTGTGATGTTTCTTTCTGAGCATGAATCAGATGGAGAGGAATGATTTATTCATCTGCTCTTCATCATTGATGAATGTTCTGACTGTTTTTAACAGTTTAGATGAAAGAAACATGTTCAGAGTGGTTATGTTGTTTTATTGGTTGAATAAAAGTGTCTCGTTTTCTGTGGTGAGTTTTTCTAATTAGTTGCATTTGGATTTTACTAAGCTGAGAAAGGCTCATGTGCACCTCAGTTATATGTACTTGCCCTTTCATACAATAAAATGGAAGCTTCTCTGAATATCTGTGCATTGGAGGTTTTACGTTACTTCTTCTCTCGTACTCAGCGAATTGCCCTGGAGTTAGAAGTTATTTATCTGTTGGAGAGTAACAGTTGGGCTGAATCTGGTCAGCATTTAGATTATTGTTCAGTATAAAATGTTGATTGAATGTTCCATACACCTATCTGATTGGTTTTGGGATCTCTTATATATTGTTGTTGTTTTAGGTTTCCTCTCTTCTACTCCAGAAGTCTCATTAGTAATTATTTGGTTCATTATTATTGTTACTCATATTTGATATTTCTTAATCAGGAGGAATCAAAATCTTTCTGTTGCCCAGTCTTTTGTGTTTGAAGATCTCTTAATGTTCTAACAGGGAATACCTCACTTCCATACCCTCTTATTATGGGACAAATACAAATACATGAAACAAGAACAGATAAGATTTGTATATCTGTAATTTGGTAATGTATGGATCCCATTCTTTGAGTAAATGTGTAAATTATACTTAATGAAAGAAAACGAGTGACTGTTTAACAAAAAACAAAACACAATTTTGGTAATTTGGTTATTATAATCTTTATTTTAGGTATTATCAACAAATCTAAAATGTGCAAAGCCACAACGTTTCCATGGTGTTCTTTTATTTCACCTGTGTTAAATGTTACCACTCTGAACATGTTTCCTTCATCTAAACTGTTAGAAACAGTCAGAACATTCATCAATGATGAAAAGCAGATAAATAAATCATTCCTCTCCATCTGATTCATGCTCAGAAAGAAACATCACAGCTCATCATCATGGTTAAAAAGACATAACACTTTCAAATCACATTTCCTAGTCAGTAACTATAGAAATGATTCCTGAAAGTATAGTTTTAACCTGGAAGCAGCAGAACCCAGCTGAGTGATGTTCTCCTCTACACTTCACCCATGCAGTGGCTTCTACTTTCTAGTAGAAGCTTCACAACACCAGCATCATTACAACTGTTTTATGTTTGTCTCTGACACCTTGGCCAGTTGTGACCGTGGATTTGTGATCTAGACAGTTAGGAAATTCAGTTAGTAATTGTATTTATTGTTCTTTAGTTTGTTAGATGTTAGTTCAGATTTTACTGTATGTAACAGTTAAAAGAGTTATCTAACATTATTATAATCATACATTAAATTCTTATAATTAAATTGTTGCAACACTTTTTAATGTTTTCTCAGACTGTTGTACAGAACTGTGACAGGCGTTGTGGACTGTCAGCACTAGAACCACCTATTAAAAAGGCACGGATGTTTTTTAGGTTGCAACCTGACCAACACCGGGTCAAAACTAAAAATAAATAGACAGATAGATGCTTTATTAATCCTGTAGAAAACTATTCATCTTAGTAGTTTTTGTTTCAAATAAAGTTGGAATGAACAGAGAGATGAATGTAGCGTGAGGGTGAAGTGTAGAGGAGAACATCACTCAGCTGGGTTCTGCTGCTTCCAGGTTAAGACTATACTTTCAGGAATCATTTCTATAATTACTGACTAGGAAATGTGATTTGAAAGTGTTACGTCTCTTTAACCATGATGATGAGCTGTGATGTTTCTTTTTGAGCATGAATCAGATGGAGTGGAATGATTTATTCTTCTGCTCTTCATCATTAATGAATGTTCTGGCTATTTCTAACAGTTTGGATGAGAGAGACATGTTCAGAGTGGTAAGTTTTACAAAGGTTGAATAAAAGAGTTAATATTTCATACTGAACCAAAGAAAGTTTGCCAGTTTATAATTTTTTGAAAATATAATTTACAATAACCAAGTTAATAAAACTGTGTTAGTTATCTTTGTTAGATGAACAGTTCAGTCATTTTCTTTCACCAGCTGTAATTTAAACATTTACTCAACGAATGGGATCCATACATTACCAAATTACAGATACACAAATCTTACATGCTCTTGTTTTGTATATCTATCCAATAATAAGGGTGAGGGTATGGAAGTGAGATACTCCCTGTTAAAACACAAAAGACTGGACCACAGAAAGACTTTGAGGACTCCTCTCACAAGACATATCAAATATGAGTAACAATAATAATGAACCAAATAATTACTAATAAAACTTCTGGAGTAGAAGAGAGGAAGCCTAAAACAACATCAATAATAAGGGATCCCAGATAAATCAGACAGGTGTATGGAACATTCAATCAACACTTTATTCTGAACAGTACTCTAAATGCTGACCAGTTTCAGCCCAACTGTTTCCTCTCGAGAACGACAATCCAAGAGATAAATACATTTCTGAGAAGAGTTACTTACCTGAACTGAACTGCCCACATTCTCCACCATTTGTTATAAAATCAAGAGATCTTAAAGAAATCTTGCTGCTCAGATCTTCTAATCCACAGTCACTTGCTGAGTATTAAAGAAGAAGTCCTGTAAAACCTTGAGTGTAAGAAGAAGAAGCTCGAGTGTATGAAAAGGGAAAAATATATACAGCTAAGGTGTACACAAGCTCATGCCAGCTTGGTAGAATCCAAATGCAAATAATTAGACAATATACCAAAGGTAATTAGATGCTTTTATTCAACCAGTAAAACAGTTAACCACTCTGAAAATGTCTCTTTCTTCCAACCTGTTAGAGACAGTCAGAACATTCAACAATGATGAAGAGCAGAAGAATAAATCAGTCCTCTCCATCTGATTCATGCTCAGAAAGAAACATCACAGCTCATCATCATGGTTAAAGAGACGTAACACTTTCAAATCACATTTCCTAGTCAGTAACTATAGAAATGATTCCTGAAAGTATAGTCTTAACCTGGAAGCAGCAGAACCCAGCTGAGTGATGTTCTCCTCTACACTTGTCTTAATCTGACACGTTCTATCCCCTTTCCCAGTCCCCCATAGTTGAAGAATTTAGTAATTTATATAGAATTTATAAACAAAATAGGGATAAATATTAAGAAATGAATGAATAAAACAAGAACAGAAAGAGAAAGTATCTCACTTCCATATCCCCCCCTAAACAGTTACTTTCTCATACAGCATCATTGGGTCAGAAACATCTCTTGTTTAGATCTCTGTAATTCTTTAAATACTGTTTGTTACTCTGAAGGCTGGGAGTTTGTTTAATTATATAAAATAAGAGAATATAAGGTTTGTTTGTGTCTCTGTATTTTGATAACGTATTAATCCCACACTGAGTAAATGTTTAAATTACTGTTGACGAAAGTTCAAGAGTTCAAGAGAGGCTTTATTGTCATTTCAGCTCTATACAAGAACATATTGAAATGACACAACATTCCTCCAGGACCAGGACCAGGGTGCAACACAGATCAACAAGTGCAAGACAATACAGTAAACACAGTATGATAAATACAAAAAAGTGTAGGCTACAATAAATACAGAAAACATTTCTAATCTAAAAAATAATTAAAAGAGACTAGACCAGAGAAGTGTTGGTAGGTACATGGTACTGAGGAAATGAGAAGTGAAGTGAGATAAAATCATGTTCTGATATACAATTAGCAGCATAGAGTTTATATAGCAGCAGAAACATATAAAAAAAAGCAAAGTGCAAAGGTTGTAAATCCAAAAATATCTATAGTAACAGAAAATACTTAATCTGTTCTTTAACCCACATTAAATCTAACCACTCTGAACATGCTTCTTTCTTCTAATCTGTCAGAAACAGTCAGAACATTCAGCAATGATAAAGAGCAGATGAATAAATCATTCGTCTCCATCTGATTCATGCTCAGAAAGAAACATCACAGCTCATCATCATGGTTAAAGAGACGTAACACTTTCAAATCACATTTCCTAGTCAGTAACTATAGAAATGATTCCTGAAAGTATAGTCTTAACCTGGAAGCAGCAGAACCCAGCTGAGTGATGTTCTCCTCTACACTTCACCCTCACGCTAGATTCAGCTCGCCATTCAAAACTACAGTGGGTGGTGTGGTGGGTAGCACTGTTGCCTCACAGTCAGAAGGTGCTCTTAATCTAGTGGTTCAGGTTTTGTGGAGGCCCAAACACGTAAAGTTCCACCACAAGTTGTTGAGGAGCTCTGTCAGGGAGCTAAAGTATTAAAAACATTCATATTAGTAAAATCATTTCTAGTCAGATGAGACTGATGTTGGTGCTGGTGTTCATCAGTGTATCTGTGAAAGTGTCATCAAGCTGAAACAGAACGTTAAACTGTTTGGTGCAGCTACATGATCCTTAACCTGTAAAACTGTATCTGAGATCTATTACTGGGGTGAGAGGATTATTATAGTTTACCTTGTTTCTTCTGGTCTGTATTAGTTAAGGACAGTAAAAAATGATCTAACATTATAATAATCATAAATTAAATTAAATCAGACTGCTTTACAGAACTGTGACAAGCAAATCACCATGAGCACAGATGTTTTTTAGGTTGCAACCTGACCTACACCGGGTCAAAATAGTAGTTGAATGATTTAACAGAAATTTGAATCTAGTGTGAGGGTGAAGTGTAGAGGAGAACATCACTCAGCTGGGTTCTGCTGCTTCCAGGTTAAGACTATACTTTCAGGAATCATTTCTATAGTTACTGACTAGGAAATGTGATTTGAAAGTGTTACGTCTCTTTAACCATGATGATGAGCTGTGATGTTTCTTTCTGAGCATGAATCAGATGGAGAGGAATGATTTATTCATCTGCTCTTCATCATTGATGAATGTTCTGACTGTTTTTAACAGTTTAGATGAAAGAAACATGTTCAGAGTGGTTAGATTGTTTTACTGGTTGAATAAAAGTGTCTCGTTTTCTGTGGTGAGTTTTTCTAATTAGTTGCTTTTGGATTTGCCTTTCATACAATAAAATGGAAGCTTCTCTGAATATCTGTACATTGGAGGTTTTACGTTACTTCTTCTCTCGTACTCAGCGAATTGCCCTGGAGTTAGAAGTTCTGAGCAGCAAGATCTCTTGACAATGAACGAATGGTGGAGAATGTGGGCAATTAAGTTCAGGTAAGTAATATTTCTTAAAAATGTATTTATCTGTTGGAGAGTAACAGTTGGGCTGAATCTGGTCAGCATTTAGATTATTGTTCAGTATAAAGTGTTGATTGAATGTTCCATACACCTATCTGATTGGTTTTGGGATCTCTTATATATTGTTGTTGTTTTAGGTTTCCTCTCTTCTACTCCAGAAGTCTCATTAGTAATTATTTGGTTCATTATTATTGTTACTCATATTTGATATTTCTTAATCAGGAGGAATCAAAATCTTTCTGTTGCCCAGTCTTTTGTGTTTGAAGATCTCTTAATGTTCTAACAGGGAGTACCTCACTGCCATACCCTCTTATTATGGGACAAATACAAATACATAAAACAAGAACAGATAAGATTTGTATATCTGTAATTTGGTAATGTATGGATCCCATTCTTTGAGTAAATGTGTAAATTATAGTTAATGAAAGAGAACGAGTGACTGTTTAACAAAAAACAAAACACAATTTTGGTAATTTGGTTATTATAATCTTTATTTTAGGTATTATCAACAAATCTAAAATGTGTAAAGCCACAACGTTTCTATGGTGTTCTTTTATTTCACCTGTGTTAAATGTTACCACCCTGAACATGTTTCTTTTTTCTAAACTGTCAGAACATTCAACAATGATGAAGAGCAGAAGAATAAATCATTCCTCTCCATCTGATTCATGCTCAGAAAGAAACATCACAGCTCATCATCATGGTTAAAGAGACGTAACACTTTCAAATCACATTTCCTAGTCAGTAACTATAGAAATGATTCCTGAAAGTATAGTCTTAACCTGGAAGCAGCAGAACCCAGCTGAGTGATGTTCTCCTCTACACTTCACCCTCACACTAGATTCATCTCTCCAACATGGAGGTTTCTAGTAGAAGCTTCACAACACCAGTATCATTACAACTGTTTTATGTTTGTCTCTGACACCTTGGCCAGTTGTGAGCATGGATTTGTGACCTTAACAGTTAGGAAATTCAGTTAGTAATTGTATTTATTGTTCTTTACTTTGTTAGATATTAGTTCAGATTTTACTGTATGTAACAGTTAAAAGAGTTATCCTATTTCAAAAAAGCACGAATGTTTTTTAGTTTGCAAACTGACCAACACCGGGTCAAAATTATTCCTCTTAGTAGTTTTGTTGTGAATTAAATGTAAATGAGTGAATGAAGAGATGAATCTAGTGTGAGGGTGAAGTGTAGAGGAGAACATCACTCAGCTGGGTTCTGCTGCTTTCAGGTTAAGACTATACTTTCAGGAATCATTTCTATAGTTACTGATTAGGAAATGTGATTTGAAAGTGTTACGTCTCTATAACCATGATGATGAGCTGTGATGTTTCTTTCTGAGCATGAATCAGATGGAGAGGAATGATTTATTCATCTGCTCTTCATCATTGATGAATGTTCTGATTGTTTCTAACAGTTTAGAAGAAGGAAACATGTTCAGAGTGGTAAGCTTTAACACAGGTTGAATAAAAATAGTAACTATAGAAATGATTCCTGAAAGTATAGTCTTAACCTAGAAGCAGCAGAACCCAGCTGAGTGATGTTCTCCTCTACACTTCACCCTTATGCTAAATTCATCTCTACTTTCAAAACTACAGTGGGTGGTGTGGTGGGTAGCACTGTCACCTCACAGTCAGAAGGTGCTTTTAATCTAGTGGTTCAGGTTTTGTGGAGGCCCAAACACATGTAAAGTTCCACCACAAGTTGTTGAGGAGCTCTGTCAGGGAGCTAAAGTATTAAAAACATTCATATTAGTAAAATCATTTCTAGTCAGATGAGACTGATGTTGGTGCTGGTGTTCATCAGTGTATCTGTGAAAGTGTCATCAAGCTGAAACAGAACGTTAAACTGTTTGGTGCAGCTACATGATCCTTAACCTGTAAAACTGTATCTGAGATCTATTACTGGGGTGAGAGGATTATTATAGTTTACCTTGTTTCTTCTGGTCTGTATTAGTTAGGGACAGTAAAAATGATCATAAATTAAATTGTTATAAATAAATTGCTGCAACACTTTTTTAATGTTTTCTCAGACTGCTTTACAGAACTGTGACAGGCGTTATAACAAGCAAGTCGCCACTAGCAGGAACCACTTATTAAAAAAAGTACGAATGTTTTTTAGGTTGCACCCTGATCAACACCGGATCAAAACTGTTCCTCTTAGTAGTTTTTGTAGTAAATAAAGAATGAATGAGTGAATGAAGAGATGAATCTAGCGTGAGGGTGAAGTGTAGAGGAGAACATCACTCAGCTGGGTTCTGCTGCTTCCAGGTTAAGACTATACTTTCAGGAATCATTTCTATAGTTACTGACTAGGAAATGTGATTTGAAAGTGTTGTGTCTCTTTAACCATGATGATGAGCTGTGATGTTTCTTTCTGAGCATGAATCAGATAGAGAGGAATGATTTATTCATCTGCTCTTCATCATTGATGATTGTTCTGACTGTTTCTAACAATTTAGAAGGAAGAAACATGTTCAGAGTGGTTAACTGTTTTACTGATTGAATAAAGATGATATTCAATATTAATAACAATTAATTAATTAGTAATTATTTGGTTAATTATTACTGTTATTATTACTCATATTTGATATTTTTTGAACATTTCCTGTGAGAGGAAATCTTTCTCAGGTCTAGTCTTTTGTGTTTGAAGATCTCTTAATGTTCTAACAGGGAGTATCTCACTTCCATGCTCTCACTCTTATTATGGGATAAATATATAAAACAAGAGCAGATAAGATTTGTTTGAGTAAATGTATAAATTATTGTTTGTGAAAGAGAATGACTGACTGTTTATCTAACAAAAAAAGGAACACAATTTTGGCAATTTGACAGATTAAAAGAAAGAAACATGTTCAGAGTGATAATGTTTAAAGCAAGAAAAATAAATATGTTATTTATTTGTTCTGTGTTTGGTTCTTTTAAACTCTGACAGCCTAATGAAGTCTTCCATTACTTAATGTGATTCTACACCTTCATTATATCTCACTGTCAAAGATCAGACTCAAACAAATGTACTGTCTTCAGCAAAAGTTTGGACAGTCCAGGTCAAATTTGATCTTTTGTTCATTTTGTAGACAAAAAAAATAAATAAAACTTTTCTTCAACAGAGAACAAAATTTCTGCACATTTAATTCTGAGTGACTGAATTTAACTCACAAAACACACACATGTAGCACATAAAAATGTTCTGGTAAATTAAACGAGTATATTTTTACATGTGAAATGTAACAAATAAATATTGGTGAACAATGACTTATTTTGTATATATTTAAATTTAATTCCTGTAGAGAATATTTTGAGCAGAAGGGCACAAAATAGAGCAATATAACAGTGCATCACCCAACTTTATAGTTATTAAGATTAATACTATTCATTCTTAATAGATTAGCACTTTATCCAGAGCTTTTTTATACATTGTACACCAGTTATAAACATACACACTTTTAAACCATAACAGAAACAACTGTAGAGCAACACAAAATAAGAATCCATGAATAACAGTGAAAATTTACAAACTACTCTATTTAATACCTCTTAAACACAACCACTCTGAACATGTTTCTTTCTTCTAAGCTGTTAGAAACAGTCAGAACATTCATCAATGATAAAGAGCAGATGAATAAATCATTCCTCTCCATCTGATTCATGCTCAGAAAGAAACATCACAGCTCATCATCATGGTTAAAAAGACGTAACACTTTCAAATCACATTTCCTAGTCAGTAACTATAGAAATGATTCCTGAAAGTATAGTCTTAACCTGGAAGCAGCAGAACCCAGCTGAGTGATGTTCTCCTCTACACTTCACCCTCACACTAGATTCATCTCTCCAACATGGAGGTTTCTAGTAAAAGTTAAAACTATAATACAGTAATATAACAGTAGATATAACTATATCTGATTTACTCTTTGTGTTTCTATAAATGGGCTTGCTGATATAGAGGCAATTATTTGAACACAGGAAGTGGAATTTGTCAGCATCGTACCCCAACAATGAGGTATCACTGGAAAGACCAGGATGGAATTTATAGGGTAGCACAACTAAGGAAAAAGAAAGATATAAAACTAAAGTGTCCACTATAGAGGATATAAATGGATAAATGTGCTCTCAGTAGGATAAATGACGAGGTTTTATTAAATCTATATAATATTTAATAATTCTCTCTGATTGTTGGAGTTCTTGTATTTGTTAAACAGAAGAACTAAATTTAAAGAGTTGAAAAGCTACGAGTTACTCAATATACGTTTGTACGCTGTAAGTGTGAGTGTGTAGTGTGTATGAACATGTATGTACAGTATGTTTAGTTTTAACTAACTCTGTTATATTTACATCTATTAAACTTTCTATACACTCTAATTCATCTGTAGTACAATTCCACTGATAGAACCAGTAAAGATTCTACTGAATGTGTCAGAATGAACAGAGAGATGAATCTAGCGTGAGGGTGAAGTGTAGAGGAGAACATCACTCAGCTGGGTTCTGCTGCTTCCAGTTTAAGACTATACTTTCAGAAATCATTTCAATAGTTACTGACTAGGAAATGTGATTTAAAAGTGTTACGTCTCTTTAACCATAATGATGAGCTGTGATGTTTCTTTCTGAGCATGAATCAGATGGAGAGGAATGATTTATTCATCTGCTCTTCATCGTTGATGAATGTTCTGACTGTTTCTAACAGTTTAGAAGAAAGAAACATGTTCAGAATGGTTATATTTGATGCAGGTTGAATGAAGGTGTCTATTTTTCTCTGATAATCAACTATATGATCTTTTATTTTCTTGCTTTGTAGTTATGCTTTGTTTGTACTGTCCAGCTCATTAAACATTTACATGTTACAGGGAGTTACAAGTTGTAAAAATCATTATTATTAAGTCACAAATCACTTGTTCTATCCCTTTTCCCAGTCCCCCATAGAATTTAGTATTTTATATACAAGTTATAAACAAAACAAGGATAAATATTAATAAATTAATGAATAAAAGGAGAACAGAAAAGGCTGGGAGCTTTTTTAATGATATAAAATAAGAAAATATAAGGTTTGTTTGGGTCTCTGTGGTTTGGCAACGTGACGAAAGTTCAAGAGTTCAGTAGAGGCTTGATTGATATTTCAGCTCTACACAAGTACATATGGAAAAGAAACAACGTTCGACCAGGACCAGGGTACAACTCAGGGGAGGGTGTGGAAGTGAGATAGTTCCTATTTCTGTTCTCTTTTTAATCATTAATTTATTAATATTTATCCTTGTTTTGTTTATAACTTGTATATGAATGACTAAATTCTTCAACTATGGGGGAGCTTACTATTCCCCACATTATACAACTGTTTAATAAGCTGGATAGGTTAAATAAAGTGTGACTATAAAGCATAAAACAACAACAGCAAGAAAAAACCAACACTTTCATTCAAGCTTCATGAAATATAACCACTCTGAACATGCTTCTGTCATCTAAACTGTTAGAAACAGTCAGAACATTCATCAATGATGAAGAGCAAATGAATAAATCATTCCTCTCCATCTGATTCATGCTCAGAAAGAAACATCACAGCTCATCATCATGGTTAAAGAGACGTAACACTTTCAAATCACATTTCCTAGTCAGTAACTATAGAAATGATTCCTGAAAGTATAGTCTTAACCTGGAAGCAGCAGAACCCAGCTGAGTGATGTTCTCCTCTACACTTCACCCTCACGCTAGATTCATCTCTCCTTTCAAAGCTACAGAGGGGGGGCGTGCTGGGTAGCACTGTCACCTCACAGTCAGAAGGTGCTTTTAATCTAGTGGTTCAGGTTTTGTGGAGGCCCAAACACATGTAAAGTTCCACCACAAGTTGTTGAGGAGCTCTGTCAGGGAGCTAAAGTATTAAAAACATTCATATTAGTAAAATCATTTCTAGTCAGATGAGACTGATGTTAGTGCTGGTGTTCATCAGTGTATCTGTGAAAGTGTCATCAAGCTGAAACAGAACGTTAAACTGTTTGGTGCAGCTACATGATCCTTAACCTGACCTGAAGGGACAGTGATAGCTCAGTGGTTAAGGTACTGGACTAGTAAACAGAAGGTTGCCGGTTCAAGCCCCGCCACCACCAAGTTGCCACTGTTGGGTCCCTGAGCAAGGCCCTTAACCCTCAATTGCTCATTGTGTTCCGTTCACTGTGTAAGTCGCTTTGGATAAAAGCATCTGCTAAATGCTGAAAATGTAAATTTAAATGTAACCTATAAAACTGTATCTGAGATGTACTATTGGGGTGAGAGATTATTGTGGTTTACCTTGTTTCTCCTGGTCTGTATTAGTTAGGGACAGTAAAAATGATCATAAATTAAATTGTTATAAATAAATTGTTGCAACACTTTTTTAATGTTTTCTCAGACTGCTTTACAGAACTGTGACAGGCGTTATAACAAGCAAGTCTCCACTAGCAGGAACCACTTATTAAAAAAAGTATGAATGTTTTTTAGGTTGCTACCTGATCAACACCGGGTCAAAACTGTTCCTCTTAGTAGTTTTTGTAGTAAATAAAGAATGAATGAGTGAATGAAGAGATGAATCTAGTGTGAGGGTGAAGTGTAGAGGAGAACATCACTCAGCTGGGTTCTGCTGCTTCCAGGTTAAGACTATACTTTCAGGAATCATTTCTATAGTTACTGACTAGGAAATGTGATTTGAAAGTGTTACGTCTCTTTAACCATGATGATGAGCTGTGATGTTTCTTTCTGAGCATGAATCAGATGGAGAGGAATGATTTATTCATCTGCTCTTCATCGTTGATGAATGTTCTGACTGTTTCTAACAGTTTAGAAGAAGGAGACATGTTCAGAGTGGTTAACTGTTTTAAGGATTGAATAAAAGTGTTATTTAGTATTAGTAAAATTATTTAATTAGTATTAGTAATTATTTGGTTTATTATTATTATTATTATTACTCCTATTTGATATTTTTTGAACATTTCCTGTGAGAGGAAATCTTTCTCAGGTCCAGTCTTTTGTGTTTGAAGATCTCTTAATGTTCTAACAGGGAGTATCTCATTTCCATGCTCTCACTCTTATTATGGGATAAATATGTAAAACAAGAGCAGATAAGATTTGTTTGAGTAAATGTGTAAATTATAGTTATTATTTGTTCTGTGTTTGGTTTTTTTAAACTCTGACAGCCTAATGAAGTCTTCCATTACTTAATGTGATTCTACACCTTCATTATATCTCACTGTCAAAGATCAGACTCAAACAAATGTACTGTCTTCAGCAAAAGTTTGGACAGTCCAGGTCAAATTTGATCTTTTGTTCATTTTCTAGACAAAAGAAATATGTAAAACTTTTCTTCAACAGAGAACAAAATTTCTGCACATTTAATTTTGAGTGACTGAATTTAACTTGGAAAAACAAAACACACACATGTAGCACATAAAAATGTTCTGGTAAATTAAACGAGTATATTTTTACATGTGAAATGTAACAAATAAATATTGGTGAACAATGACTTATTTTGTATATATTTAAATTTAATTTCTGTAGGGAATATTTTGAGCAGAAGGGCACAAAATAGAGCAATATAACAGTGCATCACCCAACTTTATAGTTATTAAGATTAATACTATTCATTCTTAATAGATTAGCACTTTGTCCAGAGCTTTTTTATACATTGTACACCAGTTATAAACATACACACTTTTAAAGCATAGCAGAAACAACTGCAGAGCAACACAAAATAAGAACCCATGAATAACAGTGAAAATTTACAAACTTCTCTATATAATACCTCTTAAACACAACCACTATGAACATGTTTCCTTCTTCTAAACTGTTAGAAACAGTCAGAACATTCATCAATGATAAAGAGCAGATGAATAAATCATTCCTCTACATCTGATTCATGCTCAGAAAGAAACATCACAGCTCATCATCATGGTTAAAGAGACGTAACACTTTCAAATCACATTTCCTAGTCAGTAACTATAGAAATGATTTCTGAAAGTATAGTCTTAACCTGGAAGCAGCAGAACCCAGCTGAGTGATGTTCTCCTCTACACTTCACCCTCACACTAGATTCATCTCTCCAACATGGAGGTTTCTAGTAAAAGTTAAAACTGTAATACAGTAATATAACAGTAGATATAACTATATCTGATTTACTCTTTGTGTTTCTATAAATGGGCTTGCTGATATAGAGGCAATTATTTGAACACAGGAAGTGGAATTTGTCAGCATCGTACCCCAACAATGAGGTATCACTGGAAAGACCAGGATGGAATTTATAGGGTAGCACAACTAAGGAAAAAGAAAGATATAAAACTAAAGTGTCCACTATACAGGATATAAATGGATAAATGTGCTCTCAGTAGGATAAATGACGAGGTTTTATTAAATCTATATAATATTTAATAATTCTCTCTGATTGTTGGAGTTCTTGTATTTGTTAAACAGAAGAACTAAATTTAAAGAGTTGAAGAGCTGCGAGTTACTCAATATACGTTTGTACGCTGTAAGTGTGAGCATGTAGTGTGTATGAACATGTTTGTATGTTTAGTTTTAACTAACTCTGTTATGTTTACATTTATTAAACTTTCTATACACACTAATTCATCTGTAGTACAATTCCACTGATAGAACCAGTAAAGATTCTACTGAATGTGTCAGAATGAACAGAGAGATGAATCTAGCGTGAGGGTGAAGTGTAGAGGAGAACATCACTCAGCTGGGTTCTGCTGCTTCCAGGTTAAGACTATACTTTCAGGAATCATTTCTATAGTTACTGACTAGAAAATGTGCTTTGAAAGTGTTTTGTCTCTTTAACCATGATGATGAGCTGTGATGTTTCTTTCTGAGCATGAATCAGATGGAGAGGATAGATTTATTCATCTGCTCTTCATCGTTGATGAATGTTCTGACTGTTTCTAACAGTTTAGAAGAAAGAAACATGTTCAGAGTGGTTACATTTGATGCAGGTTGAATGAAGGTGTCTATTTTCCTCTGATTATCAACTTTATGATTTTTTATTTTTTGCTTTGTAGTTATACTTTGTTTGTACTATCCAGCTCATTAAACATTTACAAGTTGTAAAAATCATTATTATTAAGTCACAAATCACTTGTTCTATCCCTTTTCCCAGTCCCCCATAGAATTTAGTATTTTATATACAAGTTATAAACAAAACAAGGATAAATATTAATAAATTAATGAATAAAAGGAGAACAGAAAAGGCTGGGAGCTTTTTAATGATATAAAATAAGAGAATATAAGGTTTGTTTGTGTCTCTGTGGTTTGGCAACGTGACGAAAGTTCAAGAGTTCAGTAGAGGCTTGATTGATATTTCAGCTCTACACAAGTACATATGGAAAAGAAACAACGTTCGACCAGGACCAGGGTACAACTCAGGGGAGGGTGTGGAAGTGAGATAGTTCCTATTTCTGTTCTCTTTTTAATCATTAATTTATTAATATTTATCCTTGTTTTGTTTATAACTTGTATATGAATGACTAAATTCTTCAACTACGGAGGATCTTACTATTCCCCACATTATATAAATGTTTAATAAGCTGGATAGGTTAAATAAAGTGTGACTATAAAGCAAAAAACAACAAGAGCAGGAAAAACCAACACTTTCATTTAAGCTTCATGAAATATTACCACTCTGAATATATTTCTGTCATCTAAACTGTTAGAAACATTCAGAACATTCATCAATGATGAAGAGCAAATGAATAAATCATTCCTCTCCATCTGATTCATGCTCAGAAAGAAACATCACAGCTCATCATCATGGTTAAAGAGACATAACACTTTCAAATCACATTTCCTAGTCAGTAACTATAGAAATGATTCCTGAAAGTATAGTCTTAACCTGGAAGCAGCAGAACCCAGCTGAGTGATGTTCTCCTCTACACTTCACCTACACGCTAGATTCATCTCTCCAACATGGAGGTTTCTAGTAGAAGCTTCACAACACCAGCATCATTACAACTGTTTTATGTTTGTCTCTGACACCTTGGCCAGTTGTGAGCATGGATTTGTTACCTGGACAGTTAGGAAATTCAGTTAATGATTGTATTTATTGTTCTTTTGTTTGTTAGATGTTAGTTTAGATTTTACTGTATGTAACAGTTAAAAGAGTTATCCTATTACAAAAAAGCATGAATGTTTTTTAGTTTGCAAACTGACCAACACCGGGTCAAAATTATTCCTCTTAGTAGTTTTGTTGTGAATAAAGAATGAATGAATGAGTGAAGAGATGAATCTAGTGTGAGGGTGAAGTGTAGAGGAGAACATCACTCAGCTGGGTTCTGCTGCTTCCAGGTTAAGACTATACTTTCAGGAATCATTTCTATAGTTACTGACTAGGAAATGTGATTTGAAAGTGTTACGTCTCTTTAACCATGATGATGAGCTGTGATGTTTCTTTCTGAGCATGAATCAGATGGAGAGGAATGATTTATTCATCTGTTCTTCATCATTGATGAATGTTCTGACTGTTTCTAACAGTTTAGAAGAAAGAAACATGTTCAGAGTGGTTAAGTTTGATGCAGTTTGAATGAAAGTATCTGGTTTTTCTCTGGTCTTGTTGTTTATTTATTTATACTTGCACTTCATTAATATTGTCCAGCTCATTAAAGATTTTTATTACACAGTGAGTTAAAATTTAAAAGTTATTAAGTCTCAAATCTTGTTCTTAATCTGACATGTTCTATCCCCTTTCCCATTTAGTAATTTATATAGAATTTATAAACAAAATAAGGATAAACATTAATAAATGAATGAATAAAACAAGAACAGAAAGAGAAAGTATCTCACTTTCATATCCCCCCCTAAACAGTTACTTTCTCATACAGCATCAGTGGATCAGAAACATCTCTTGTTTAGATCTTTGTAATTCTTTAAATACTGTTTGTTACTCTGAAGGCTGGGAGTTTGTTTAATTATATAAAATAAGAGAATATAAGGTTTGTTTGTGTCTCTGTATTTTGATAACGTATTAATCCCACACTGAGTAAATGTTTAAATTACTGTTGACGAAAGTTCAAGAGTTCAAGAGAGGCTTTATTGTCATTTCAGCTCTATACAAGAACATATTGAAATGACACGACATTCCTCCAGGACCAGGACCAGGGTGCAACACAGATCAACAAGTGCAAGACAATATAGTAAACACAGTATGATAAATACAAAAAAGTGTACAATAAATACAGAAGATATTTCTAATCTAAAAAATAATTAAAAGAGACTAGACCAGAGAAGTGTTGGTAGGTACATGGTACTGAGTAAATGAGAAGTGAGATGAGATAAAATCATGTTCTGATATACAATTAGCAGCATAGAGTTTATATAGCAGCAGAAATATATAAAAAAAGCAAAGTGCAAAGGTTGTAAATCCAAAAATATCTATAGTAACAGAAAATACTTAATCTTCTCTTTAACCCCACATTAAATCTAATCACTCTGAACATGCTTCTTTCTTCTAATCTGTTAGAAACAGTCAGAACATTCAGCAATGATAAAGAGCAGATGAATAAATCATTCCTCTCCATCTGATTCAGGCTCAGAAAGAAACATCACAGCTCATCATCATGGTTAAAGAGACATAACAGTTTCAAATCACATTTCCTAATCAGTAACTACAGAAATGATTCCTGAAAGTATAGTCTTAAAGTGGAAGCAGCAGAACCCAGCTGAGTGATGTTCTCCTCTACACTTCACCTACACGCTAGATTCAGCTCGCCATTCAAAACTACAGTGGGTGGTGTGGTGGGTAGCACTGTCACCTCACAGTCAGAAGGTGCTCTTAATCTAGTGGTTCAGGTTTTGTGGAGGCCCAAACACATGTAAAGTTGTTGAGGAGCTCTGTCAGGGAGCTAAAGTATTAAAAACATTCATATTAGTAAAATCATTTCTAGTCAGATGAGACTGATGTTAGTGCTGGTGTTCATCAGTGTATCTGTGAAAGTGTCATCAAGCTGAAACAGAACGTTAAACTGTTTGGTGCAGCTACATGATCCTTAACCTGTAAAACTGTATCTGAGATCTATTACTGGGGTGAGAGGATTATTATAGTTTACCTTGTTTCTTCTGGTCTGTATTAGTTAAGGACAGTAAAAAATGATCTAACATTATAATAATCATAAATTAAATTAAATCAGACTGCTTTACAGAACTGTGACAAGCAAGTCACCATTAGCACAGATGTTTTTTAGGTTGCAACCTGACCTACACCGGGTCAAAATAGTAGTTGAATGATTTAACAGAAATTTGAATCTAGTGTGAGGGTGAAGTGTAGAGGAGAACATCACTCAGCTGGGTTCTGCTGCTTCCAGATTAAGACTATACTTTCAGGAATCATTTCTATAGTTACTGACTAGAAAATGTGATTTGAAAGTGTTACGACTCTTTAACCATGGTGATGAGCTGTGATGTTTCTTTCTGAGCATGAATCAGATGGAGAGGAATGATTTATTCATCTGCTCTTCATCATTGATGAATGTTCTGATTGTTTCTAACAGTTTAGATGAAAGAAACATGTTCAGAGTGGTTAGATTGTTTTATTGGTTGAATAAAAGTGTCTTGTTCTCTGTGGTGAGTTTTTCTAATTAGTTGCTTTTGGATTTTATTAAGCTGAGAAAGGCTCATGTGCACCTCAGTTATATGTACTTGCCCTTTCATACAATAAAATGGAAGCTTCTTTGAATATCTGTGCATTGGTGGTTTTACGTTACTTCTTCTCTCGTACTCAGCGAATTGCTCTGGAGCTAGAAGATCTGAGCAGCAAGATCTCTTGACAATGAACGAATGGTGGAGAATGTGGGCAATTCAGTTCAGGTAAGTAATATTTCTGAAGATCTCTTAATGTTCTAACAGGGAGTACCTCACTTCCATACCCTCTTATTATGGGACAAATACAAATACATAAAACAAGAACAGATAAGATTTGTATATCTGTAATTTGGTAATGTATGGATCCCATTCTTTGAGTAAATGTGTAAATTATAGTTAATGAAAGAGAACGAGTGACTGTTTAACAAAAAACAAAACACAATTTTGGCAATTTGGTTATTGTAATCTTTATTTTAGGTATTATCAACAAATCTAAAATGTGTAAAGCCACTACGTTTCTTTGGTGTTCTTTTGTTTAACCTGTGTTAAATGTTACCACTCTGAACATGCTTCTTTCTTCTAAACTGTTAGAAACAGTCAGAACATTCATCAATGATGAAGAGCAGATGAATAAATCATTCCTCTCCATCTGATTCATGCTCAGAAAGAAACATCACAGCTCATCATCATGGTTAAAGAGACGTAACACTTTCAAATCACATTTCCTAGTCAGTAACTATAGAAATGATTCCTGAAAGTATAGTCTTAACCTGGAAGCAGCAGAACCCAGCCGAGTGATGTTCTCCTCTACACTTCACCCTCACACTAGATTCAAATTTCTGTTAAATCATTCAACTACTATTTTGACCCGGTGTAGGTCAGGTTGCAACCTAAAAAACATCTGTGCTAATGGTGACTTGCTTGTCACAGTTCTGTAAAGCAGTCTGATTTAATTTAATTTATGATTATTATATTGTTAGATCATTTTTTACTGTCCTTAACTAATACAGACCAGAAGAAACAAGGTAAACTATAATAATCCTCTCACCCCAGTAATAGATCTCAGATACAGTTTTACAGGTTAAGGATCATGTAGCTGCACCAAACAGTTTAACGTTCTGTTTCAGCTTGATGACACTTTCACAGATACACTGATGAACACCAGCACCAACATCAGTCTCATCTGACTAGAAATGATTTTACTAATATGAATGTTTTTAATACTTTAGCTCCCTGACAGAGCTCCTCAACAACTTTACATGTGTTTGGGCCTCCACAAAACCTGAACCACTAGATTAAGAGCACCTTCTGACTGTGAGGCAACAGTGCTACCCACCACACCACCCACTGTAGTTTTGAATGGCGAGCTGAATCTAGCGTGAGGGTGAAGTGTAGAGGAGAACATCACTCAGCTGGGTTCTGCTACTTTCACTTTAAGACTATACTTTCAGGAATCATTTCTATAGTTGCTAACTAGGAAATGTGATTTGAAAGTGTTACGTCTCTTTAACCATGATGATGAGTTGTGATGTTTCTTTCTGAGCATGAATCAGATGGAGAGGAATGATTTATTCATCTGCTCTTTATCATTGCTGAATGTTCTGACTGTTTCTAACAGATTAGAAGAAAGAAGCATGTTCAGAGTGGTTAGATTTAATGTGGGTTAAAGAAAAGATTAAGTATTTTCTGTTACTATAGATATTTTTGGATTTACAACCTTTGCACTTTGTTTTTTTATATATTTCTGCTGCTATATAAACTCTATGCTGCTAATTGTATATCAGAACATGATTTTATCTCACCTCACTTCTCATTTCCTCAGTACCATGTATCTACCAACACTTCTCTAGTCTCTAGTCTTGTCTCTTTTAATTATTTTTTAGATTAGAAATGTCTTCTGTATTTATTGTACACTTTTTTGTATTTATCATACTGTGTTTACTGTATTGTCTTGCACTTGTTGATCTGTGTTGCACCCTGGTCCTGGTCCTGGAGGAATGTTGTGTCATTTCAATATGTTCTTGTATAGAGCTGAAATGACAATAAAGCCTCTCTTGAACTCTTGAACTTTCGTCAACAGTAATTTAAACATTTACTCAGTGTGGGATTAATACGTTATCAAAATACAGAGACACAAACAAACCTTATATTCTCTTATTTTATATAATTAAACAAACTCCCAGCCTTCAGAGTAACAAACAGTATTTAAAGAATTACAAAGATCTAAACAAGAGATGTTTCTGATCCACTGATGCTGTATGAGAAAGTAACTGTTTAGGGGGGATATGGAAGTGAGGTACTTTCTCTTTCTGTTCTTGTTTTATTCATTCATTTCTTAATATTTATCCTTATTTTGTTTATAAATTCTATATAAATTACTAAATTCTTCAACTATGGGGGACTGGGAAAGGGGATAGAACATGTCAGATTAAGAACAAGATTTGAGACTTAATAACTTTTAAATTATAACTCACTGTGTAATAAAAATCTTTAATGAGCTGGACAATATAAATAAAGTGCAAGTATAAATAAATAAACAACAAGACCAGAGAAAAACCAGATACTTTCATTCAAACTGCATCAAACTTAACCACTCTGATCATGTTTCTTTCTTCTAAACTGTTAGAAACAGTCAGAACATTCATCAATGATGAAGAGCAAATGAATAAATCATTCCTCTCCATCTGATTCATGCTCAGAAAGAAACATCACAGCTCATCATCGTGGTTAAAGAGACGTAACACTTTCAAATCACATTTCCTAATCAGTAACTATAGAAATGATTCCTGAAAGTATAGTCTTAACCTGGAAGCAGCAGAACCCAGCTGAGTGATGTTCTCCTCTACACTTCACCCTCACACTAGATTCATCTCTTCATTCATTCATTCTTTATTCACAACAAAACTACTAAGAGGAATAATTTTGACCCGGTGTTGGTCAGTTTGCAAACTAAAAAACATTCGTGCTTTTTTGAAATAGCATAACTCTTTTAACTGTTACATACAGTAAAATCTAAACTAACATCTAACAAACAAAAGAACAATAAATACAATTACTAACTGAATTTCCTAATTGTTAAGGTCACAAATCCATGGTCATAACTGGTACAGGTGTCAGAGACAAACATAACAAAGCAGTTGTAATGATACTGGTGTTGTGAAAGTTCTACTAGAAACCTCCATGTTGGAGAGATGAATCTAGTGTGAGGGTGAAGTGTAGAGGAGAACATCACTCAGCTGGGTTCTGCTGCTTCCAGGTTAAGACTATACTTTCAGGAATCATTTCTATAGTTACTGACTAGGAAATGTGATTTGAAAGTGTTATGTCTCTTTAACCATGATGATGAGCTGTGATGTTTTTTTCTGAGCATGAATCAGATGGAGAGGAATGATTTATTCATCTGCTTTTCATCATTGTTGAATGTTCTGACTGTCTCTAACAGGTTGGAAGAAAGAGACATTTTCAGAGTGGTTAACTGTTTTACTGGTTGAATAAAAGCATCTAATTACCTTTGGTATATTGTCTAATTATTTGCATTTGGATTCTACCAAGCTGAAATGAGTTTGTGTACACCTTAGCTGTATATATTTTTCCCTTTTCATACACTCGAGCTTCTTCTTCTTACACTCAAGGTTTTACAGGACTTCTTCTTTAATACTCAGCAAGTGACCCTGGAGTAGAAGAGCTGAGCAGCAAGATTTCTTTAAGATCTCTTGATTTTATAACAAATGGTGGAGAATGTGGGCAGTTCAGTTCAAGTAAGTAACTCTTCTCAGAAATGTATTTATCTGTTGGATTGTCGTTCTCGAGCGGAAACAGTTGGGCTGAAACTGGTCAGCATTTAGATTACTGTTCAGAATAAAGTGTTGATTGAATGTTCCATACACCTGTCTGATTTATCTGGGATCCCTTATTATTGATGTTGTTTTAGGCTTCCTCTCTTCTACTCCAGAAGTTTTATTAGTAATTATTTGGTTCATTATTATTGTTACTCATATTTGATATGTCTTGTGAGAGGAGTCCTCAAAATCTTTCTGTGGTCCAGTCTTTTGTGTTTTAACAGGGAGTATCTCGCTTCCATACCCTCACCCTTATTATTGGATAGATATACAAAACTAGAGCATGTAAGATTTGTGTATCTGTAATCTGGTAATGTATGGATCCCATTCGTTGAGTAAATGTTTAAATTACAGCTGGTGAAAGAAAATGACTGAACTGTTCATCTAACAAAGATAACTAACACAGTTTTATTAACTTGGTTATTGTAAATTATATTTTCAAAAAATTATGAAGTGGCAAACTTTCTTTGGTTCTGTATGAAATATTAACTCTTTTATTCAACCTTTGTAAAACTTACCACTCTGAACATGTCTCTCTCATCCAAACTGTTAGAAATAGCCAGAACATTCATTAATGATGAAGAGCAGAAGAATAAATCATTCCACTCCATCTGATTCATGCTCAAAAAGAAACATCACAGCTCATCATCATGGTTAAAGAGACGTAACACTTTCAAATCACATTTCCTAGTCAGTAACTATAGAAATGATTCCTGAAAGTATAGTCTTAACCTGGAAGCAGCAGAACCCAGCTGAGTGATGTTCTCCTCTACACTTCACCCTCACGCTACATTCATCTCTCTGTTCATTCCAACTTTATTTGAAACAAAAACTACTAAGATGAATAGTTTTCTACAGGATTAATAAAGCATCTATCTGTCTATTTATTTTTAGTTTTGACCCGGTGTTGGTCAGGTTGCAACCTAAAAAACATCCGTGCCTTTTTAATAGGTGGTTCTAGTGCTGACAGTCCACAACGCCTGTCACAGTTCTGTACAACAGTCTGAGAAAACATTAAAAAGTGTTGCAACAATTTAATTATAAGAATTTAATGTATGATTATAATAATGTTAGATAACTCTTTTAACTGTTACATACAGTAAAATCTGAACTAACATCTAACAAACTAAAGAACAATAAATACAATTACTAACTGAATTTCCTAACTGTCTAGATCACAAATCCACGGTCACAACTGGCCAAGGTGTCAGAGACAAACATAAAACAGTTGTAATGATGCTGGTGTTGTGAAGCTTCTACTAGAAAGTAGAAGCCACTGCATGGGTGAAGTGTAGAGGAGAACATCACTCAGCTGGGTTCTGCTGCTTCCAGGTTAAAACTATACTTTCAGGAATCATTTCTATAGTTACTGACTAGGAAATGTGATTTGAAAGTGTTACGTCTTTTTAACCATGATGATGAGCTGTGATGTTTCTTTCTGAGCATGAATCAGATGGAGAGGAATGATTTATTTATCTGCTTTTCATCATTGATGAATGTTCTGACAGTTTAGAAAAAAGAAACATGTTCAGAGTGGTAACATTTAACACAGGTTAAGTAAAAGAACACCATGGAAACGTTGTGGCTTTGCACATTTTAGATTTGTTGATAATACCTAAAATAAAGATTATAATAACCAAATTACCAAAATTGTGTTTTGTTTTTTGTTAAACAGTCACTCGTTTTCTTTCATTAACTATAATTTACACGTTTACTCAAAGAATGGGATCCATACATTACCAAATTACAGATATACAAATCTTATCTGTTCTTGTTTTATGTATTTGTATTTGTCCCATAATAAGAGGGTATGGAAGTGAGGTACTCCCTGTTAGAACATTAAGAGATCTTCAAACACAAAAGACTGGGCAACAGAAAGATTTTGATTCCTCCTGATTAAGAAATATCAAATATGAGTAACAATAATAATGAACCAAATAATTACTAATGAGACTTCTGGAGTAGAAGAGAGGAAACCTAAAACAACAACAATATATAAGAGATCCCAAAACCAATCAGATAGGTGTATGGAACATTCAATCAACATTTTATACTGAACAATAATCTAAATGCTGACCAGATTCAGCCCAACTGTTACTCTCCAACAGATAAATAACTTCTAACTCGAGGGCAATTCGCTGAGTACGAGAGAAGAAGTAATGTAAAACCTCCAATGCACAGATATTCAGAGAAGCTTCCATTTTATTGTATGAAAGGGCAAGTACATATAACTGAGGTGCACATGAGCCTTTCTCAGCTTAGTAAAATCCAAATGCAACTAATTAGAAAAACTCACCACAGAAAACGAGACACTTTTATTCAACCAATAAAACAACATAACCACTCTGAACATGTTTCTTTCATCTAAACTGTTAAAAACAGTCAGAACATTCATCAATGATGAAGAGCAGATGAATAAATCATTCCTCTCCATCTGATTCATGCTCAGAAAGAAACATCACAGCTCATCATCATGGTTAAAGAGACGTAACACTTTCAAATCACATTTCCTAGTCAGTAACTATAGAAGTAATTCCTGAAAGTATAGTCTTAACCTGGAAGCAGCAGAACCCAGCTGAGTGATGTTCTCCTCTACACTTCACCCTCACACTAGATTCAAATTTCTGTTAAATCATTCAACTACTATTTTGACCCGGTGTAGGTCAGGTTGCAACCTAAAAAACATCTGTGCTCATGGTGACTTGCTTGTCACAGTTCTGTAAAGCAGTCTGATTTAATTTAATTTATGATTATTATATTGTTAGATCATTTTTACTGTCCTTAACTAATACAGACCAGAAGAAACAAGGTAAACTATAATAATCCTCTCACCCCAGTAATAGATCTCAGATACAGTTTTACAGGTTAAGGATCATGTAGCTGCACCAAACAGTTTAACGTTCTGTTTCAGCTTGATGACACTTTCACAGATACACTGATGAACACCAGCACCAACATCAGTCTCATCTGACTGCAGATGATTTTACTAATATGAATGTTTTTAATACTTTAGCTCCCTGACAGAGCTCCTCAACAACCTGGGGTGGAACTTTACATGTGTTTGGGCCTCCACAAAACCTGAACCACTAGATTAAGAGCACCTTCTGACTGTGAGGTGACAGTGCTACCCACCACACCACCCACTGTAGTTTTGAATGGCGAGCTGAATCTAGCGTGTAGGTGAAGTGTAGAGGAGAACATCACTCAGCTGGGTTCTGCTGCTTCCAGGTTAAGGCTATACTTTCAGGAATCATTTCTATAGTTACTGACTAGGAAATGTGATTTGAAACTGTTACGTCTCTTTAACCATGATGATGAGCTGTGATGTTTCTTTCTGAGCATGAATCAGATGGAGAGGAATGATTTATTCACCTGCTTTTCATCATTGATGAATGTTCTGATTGTTTCTAACAGATTAGAAGAAAGAAACATATTCAGAGTGGTTAGATTTAATGTGGGTTAAAGAAAAGTATTAAGTGTTTCCTATTACTATAGATATTTTTGGACTTACAACTTTTGCACTTTGCTTTGTTCATATATCTGCTGCTATATAAACTCTATGCTGCTAATTGTATATTAGAACATGATTTTATTTCACCTCACTTCTCATTTACTCAGTACCATGTATCTACCAACACTTCTCTAGTCTCTAGTCTTGTCTCTTTTAATTATTTTTTAGATTAGAAATGTCTTCTGTAATTATTGTAGACCTTTTTGTATTTATTATACTGTGTTTACTGTATTGTCTTGCACTTGTTGATCTGTGTGCATCCTGGTCCTGGAGGAATGTTGTTTCATTTCAACATCTTGTATAGAGCTGAAATGACAATAAAGCCTCTCTTGAACTCTTGAACTTTCGTCAACAGTAATTTAAACATTTACTCAGTGTAGGATTAATACATTATCAAAATACAGAGACACAAACAAACCTTATATTATCTTATTTTATATCATTAAAAAGCTCCCAGCCTTTTCTGTTCTCCTTTTATTCATTAATGTATTAATATTTATCCTTGTTTTGTTCATAACTTGTATTTAAATTACTAAATTCTATGGGGGACTGAGAAAAGGGATAGAACAAGTGATTTGTGACTTAATAATAATGATTTTTACAACTTTTAACTCCCTGTAACATGTAAATGTTTAATGAGCTGGACAATACAAAGTATAACTACAAAGCAAAAAAATAAAAGATCATATAGTTGATTATCAGAGAAAAATAGACACCGTCATTCATTGTGCATCAAATGTTACCACTCTGAACATGTTTCTTTCATCTAAACTGTTAGAAACAGTCAGAACATTCACCAATGATGAAGAGCAGATGAATAAATCATTCCTCTCCATCTGATTCATGCTCAGAAAGAAACATCACAGCTCATCATCATGGTTAAAGAGACGTAACACTTTCAAATCACATTTCCTAGTCAGTAACTATAGAAATGATTCCTGAAAGTATAGTTTTAACCTGGAAGCAGCAGAACCCAGCTGAGTGATGTTCTCCTCTACACTTCACCCATGCGGTGGCTTCTACTTTCTAGTAGAAGCTTCACAACACCAGCATCATTACAACTGTTTTATGTTTGTCTCTGACACCTTGGCCAGTTGTGACCGTGGATTTGTGATCTAGACAGTTAGGAAATTCAGTTAGTAATTGTATTTATTGTTCTTTAGTTTGTTAGATGTTAGTTCAGATTTTACTGTATGTAACAGTTAAAAGAGTTATCTAACATTATTATAATCATACATTAAATTCTTATAATTAAATTGTTGCAACACTTTTTAATGTTTTCTCAGACTGTTGTACAGAACTGTGACAGGCGTTGTGGACTGTCAGCACTAGAACCACCTATTAAAAAGGCACGGATGTTTTTTAGGTTGCAACCTGACCAACACCGGGTCAAAACTAAAAATAAATAGACAGATAGATGCTTTATTAATCCTGTAGAAAACTATTCATCTTAGTAGTTTTTGTTTCAAATAAAGTTGGAATGAACAGAGAGATGAATGTAGCGTGAGGGTGAAGTGTAGAGGAGAACATCACTCAGCTGGGTTCTGCTGCTTCCAGGTTAAGACTATACTTTCAGGAATCATTTCTATAGTTACTGACTAGGAAATGTGATTTGAAAGTGTTACGTCTCTTTAACCATGATGATGAGCTGTGATGTTTCTTTTTGAGCATGAATCAGATGGAGTGGAATGATTTATTCTTCTGCTCTTCATCATTAATGAATGTTCTGGCTATTTCTAACAGTTTGGATGAGAGAGACATGTTCAGAGTGGTAAGTTTTACAAAGGTTGAATAAAAGAGTTAATATTTTATACAGGACCAAAGAAAGTTTGCCACTTTATAATTTTTTGAAAATATAATTTACAATAACCAAGTTAATAAAACTGTGTCAGTTATTTTTGTTAGATAAACAGTTCAGTCATTTTCTTTCACCAGCTGTAATTTAAACATTTACTCAACGAATGGGATCCATACATTACCAGATTACAGATACACAAATCTTACATGCTCTAGTTTTGTATATCTATCCAATAATAAGGGTGAGGGTATGGAAGTGAGATACTCCCTGTTAAAACACAAAAGACTGGACCACAGAAAGATTTTGAGGACTCCTCTCACAAGACATATCAAATATGAGTAAAAATAATAATGAACCAAATAATTACTAATAAAACTTCTGGAGTAGAAGAGAGGAAGCCTAAAACAACATCAATAATAAGGGATCCCAGATAAATCAGACAGGTGTATGGAACATTCAATCAACACTTTATTCTGAACAGTAATCTAAATGCTGACCAGTTTCAGCCCAACTGTTTCCTCTAGAGAACGACAATCCAACAGATAAATACATTTCTGAGAAGAGTTACTTACCTGAACTGAACTGCCCACATTCTCCACCATTTGTTATAAAATCAAGAGATCTTAAAGAAATCTTGCTGCTCAGCTCTTCTACTCCAGGGTCACTTGCTGAGTATTAAAGAAGAAGTCCTGTAAAACCTTGAGTGTAAGAAGAAGAAACTCGAGTGTATGAAAAGGGAAAAATATATACAGCTAAGGTGTACACAAACTCATGCCAGCTTGGTAGAATGCAAATAATTAGACAATACACCAAAGGTAATTAGACCCTTTTATTCAACCAGTAAAACAGTTAACCACTCTGAAAATGTCTCTTTCTTCCAACCTGTTAGAGACAGTCAGAACATTCATCAATGATGAAAAGCAGAAGAATAAATCATTCCTCTCCATCTGATTCATGCTCAGAAAGAAACAAAGGTTCTACTAGAAACCATGTTGGAGAGATGAATCTAGTGTGAGGGTGAAGTGTTGAGGTGAACATCACTCAGCTGGGTTCTGCTGCTTCCAGGTTAAGACTATACTTTCAGGAATCATTTCTATAGTTACTGATTAGGAAATGTGATTTGAAAGTGTTACGTCTCTTTAACCATGATGATGAGCTGTGATGTTTCTTTCTGAGCATGAATCAGATGGAGAGGAATGATTTATTCATCTGCTTTTCATCATTGATGAATGTTCTGACTGTTTCTAACAGTTTAGAAGGAAGAAACATGTTCAGAGTGGTGAACTGTTTTACTGATTGAATAAAGGTGATGTTCAATATTAGTAAAATTAATTAATTAGTAATTATTTGGTTTATTATTATTATTACTCATATTTGACATTTTTTGAACATTTCCTGTGAGAGGAAATCTTTCTCAGGTCTAGTCTTTTGTGTTTGAAGATCTCTTAATGTTCTAACAGGGAGTATCTCACTTCCATGCTCTCACTCTTATTATGGGATAAATATGTAAAACAAGAGCAGATAAGATTTGTTTGAGTAAATGTTTAAATTATTGTTTGTGAAAGAGAATGACTGACTGTTTATCTAACAAAAAAAGTAACACAATTTTGGCAATTTGACAGATTAGAAGAAAGAAACATGTTCAGAGTGATAATGTTTAAAGCAAGAAAAATAAATATTTTATGTATTTGTTCTGTGTTTGGTTCTTTTAAACTCTGACAGCCTAATGAAGTCTTCCATTACTTAATGTGATTCTACACCTTCATTATATCTCACTGTCAAAGATCAGACTCAAACAAATGTACTGTCTTCAGCAAAAGTTTGGACAGTCCAGGTCAAATTTGATCTTTTGTTCATTTTCTAGACAAAAAAAATATGTAAAACTTTTCTTCAACAGAGACCAAAATTTCTGCACATTTTATTCTGAGTGACTGAATTTAACTCTGAAAAACAAAACACACACATGTAACACATAAAAATGTTCTGGTAAATTAAACGAGTATATTTTTACATGTGAAATGTAACAAATAAATATTGGTGAACAATGACTTATTTTGTATATATTAACATTTAATTTCTGTAGAGAATATTTTGAGCAGAAGGGCACAAAATAGAGCAATTTAACAGTGCATCACCCATCTTTATAGATATTAAGATTAACAATATTCATTCTTAACAGATTAGCACTTTATCCAGAGCTTTTTTATACATTGTACACCAGTTATAAACATATACACTTTTACAGCGTAGCAGAAACAACTGTAGAGCAACACAAAATAAGAACCCATGAACAACAGTGAAAATGTACAAACTTCTCTATATAATACCTCTTAAACACAACCACTCTGAACATATTTCCTTCTTCTAAACTGTTAGAAACAGTCAGAACATTCATCAACGATGAAGAGCAAATGAATAAATCATTCTTCTCCATCTGATTCATGCTCAGAAAAAAACATCACAGCTCATCATCATGGTTAAAGAGACGTAACACTTTCAAATCACATTTCCTAGTCAGTAACTATAGAAATGATTCCTGAAAGTATAGTCTTAACCTGGAAGCAGCAGAACCCAGCTGAGTGATGTTCTCCTCTACACTTCACCTACACGCTAGATTCATCTCTCCAACATGGAGGTTTCTAGTAGAACTTTCACAACACCAGTATCATTACAACTGTTTTATGTTTGTCTCTGACACCTTGGCCAGTTGTGAGCATGGATTTGTTACCTGGACAGTTAGGAAATTCAGTTAGTAATTGTATTTATTGTTCTTTTGTTTGTTAGATGTTAGTTTAGATTTTACTGTATGTAACAGTTAAAAGAGTTATCCTATTACAAAAAAGCACAATTGTTTTTTAGGTTGCAAACTGACCAACACCGGGTCAAAATTATTCCTCTTAGTAGTTTTGTTGTGAATAAAGAATGAATGAATGAGTGAAGAGATGAATCTAGTGTGAGGGTGAAGTGTAGAGGAGAACATCACTCAGCTGGGTTCTGCTGCTTCCAGGTTAAGACTATACTTTCAGGAATCATTTCTATAGTTACTGACTAGGAAATGTGATTTGAAAGTGTTACGTCTCTTTAACCATGATGATGAGCTGTGATGTTTCTTTCTGAGCATGAATCAGATGGAGAGGAATGATTTATTCATCTGCTCTTCATCATTGATGAATGTTTTGACAGTTTCTAACAGTTTAGAAGAAAGAAACATGTTCAGAGTGGTTAAGTTTGATGCAGTTTGAATGAAAGTATCTGGTTTTTCTCTGGTCTTGTTGTTTATTTATTTATACTTGCACTTTATTTATATTGTCCAGCTCATTAAAGATTTTTATTACACAGTGAGTTAAAATTTAAAAGTTACTAAATCTCAAATCTTGTTCTTAATCTGACATGTTCTATCCCCTTTCCCAGTCCCCCATAGTTGAAGAATTCAGTAATTTATATAGAATTTATAAACAAAATAAGGATAAATATTAAGAAATGAATGAATAAAACAAGAACAGAAAGAGAAAGTACCTCACTTCCATATCCCCCCCTAAACAGTTACTTTCTCATACAGCATCAGTGGGTCAGAAACATCTCTTGTTTAGATCTCTGTAATTCTTTAAATACTGTTTGTTACTCTGAAGGCTGGGAGTTTGTTTAATTATATAAAATAAGAGAATATAAGGTTTGTTTGTGTCTCTGTATTTTGATAACGTATTAATCCCACACTGAGTAAATGTTTAAATTACTGTTGACGAAAGTTCAAGAGTTCAAGAGAGGCTTTATTGTCATTTCAGCTCTATACAAGAACATATTGAAATGACACAACATTCCTCCAGGACCAGGACCAGGGTGCAACACAGATCAACAAGTGCAAGACAATACAGTAAACACAGTATGATAAATACAAAAAAGTGTACAATAAATACAGAAGACATTTCTAATCTAAAAAATAATTAAAAGAGACAAGACTAGAGACTAGAGAAGTGTTGGTAGATACATGGTACTGAGGAAATGAGAAGTGAGGTGAGATAAAATCATGTTCTGATATACAATTAGCAGCATAGAGTTTATATAGCAGCAGAAATATATAAAAAAAGCAAAGTGCAAAGGTTGTAAATCCAAAAATATCTATAGTAACAGAAAATACTTAATCTTTTCTTTAACCCACATTAAGTCTAACCACTCTGAACATGTGTCTTTCCTTCAAATCACATTTCCTAGTCAGTAACTATAGAAATGATTCCTGAAAGTATAGTCTTAACCTGGAAGCAGCAGAACCCAGCTGAGTGATGTTCTCCTCTACACTTCACCCTCACGCTAGATTCAGCTCGCCATTCAAAACTACAGTGGGTGGTGTGGTGGGTAGCACTGTTGCCTCACAGTCAGAAGGTGCTCTTAATCTAGTGGTTCAGGTTTTGTGGAGGCCCAAACACATGTAAAGTTCCACCACAAGTTGTTGAGGAGCTCTGTCAGGGAGCTAAAGTATTAAAAACATTCATATTAGTAAAATCATTTCTAGTCAGATGAGACTGATGTTGGTGCTGGTGTTCATCAGTGTATCTGTGAAAGTGTCATCAAGCTGAAACAGAACGTTAAACTGTTTGGTGCAGCTACATGATCCTTAAACTATAAAACTGTATCTGAGATCTATTACTGGGGTGAGAGGATTATTATAGTTTACCTTGTTTCTTCTGGTCTGTATTAGTTAAGGACAGTAAAAAATGATCTAACATTATAATAATCATAAATTAAATTAAATCAGACTGCTTTACAGAACTGTGACAAGCAAGTCACCATTAGCACAGATGTTTTTTAGGTTGCAACCTGACCTACACCGGGTCAAAATAGTAGTTGAATGATTTACCAGAAATTTGAATCTAGTGTGAGGGTGAAGTGTAGAGGAGAACATCACTCAGCTGGGTTCTGCTGCTTCTAGGTTAAGACTATACTTTCAGGAATCATTTCTATAGTTATTGACTAGGAAATGTGATTTGAAAGTGTTACGTCTCTTTAACCATGATGATGAGCTGTGATGTTTTTTTCTGAGCATGAATCAGATGGAGAGGAATGATTTATTCATCTGCTCTTCATCATTGATGAATGTTCTGATTGTTTTTAACAGTTTAGACGAAAGAAACATGTTCAGAGTGGTTAGATTGTTTTATTGGTTGAATAAAAGTGTCTCGTTCTCTGTGGTGAGTTTTTCTAATTAGTTGCATTTGGATTTTCCTAAGCTGAGAAAGGCTCATGTGCACCTCAGTTATATGTACTTGCCCTTTCATACAATAAAATGGAAGCTTCTCTGAATATCTGTACATTGGAGGTTTTATGTTACTTCTTCTCTCGTACTCAGCGAATTGCCCTCGAGTTAGAAGTTCTGAGCAGCAAGATCTCTTGACAATGAACGAATGGTGGAGAATGTGAGCAATTCAGTTCAGGTAAGTAATATTTCTTAAAAATGTATTTATCTGTTGGAGAGTAACAGTTGGGCTGAATCTGGTCAGCATTTAGATTATTGTTCAGTATAAAGTGTTGATTGAATGTTCCATACACCTATCTGATTGGTTTTGGGATCTCTTATATATTGTTGTTGTTTTAGGTTTCCTCTCTTCTACTCCAGAAGTCTCATTAGTAATTATTTGGTTCATTATTATTGTTACTCATATTTGATATTTCTTAAACATTTCCTGTGAGAGAAGGAGTTATCAGGAGGAATCAAAATCTTTCTGTTGCCCAGTCTTTTGTGTTTGAAGATCTCTTAATGTTCTAACAGGGAGTATCTCACTTCCATACCCTCTTATTATGGGACAAATACAAATACATAAAACAAGAGCAGATAAGATTTGTATATCTGTAATTTGGTAATGTATGGATCCCATTCTTTGAGTAAATGTGTAAATTATAGTTGATGAAGGAGAACGAGTGACTGTTTAACAAAAAACAAAACACAATTTTGGCAATTTGGTTATTGTAATCTTTATTTTAGGTATTATCAACAAATCTAAAATGTGTAAAGCCACAACATTTCTATGGTGTTCTTTTATTTCACCTGTGTTAAATGTTATCACTCTGAACATGTTTCTTTTTTCTAAACTGTCAGAACATTCATCAATGATGAAGAGCAGATGAATAAATCATTCCTCTCCCTCTGATTCATGCTCAGAAAAAAACATCATAGCTCATCATCATGGTTAAAGAGACGTAAGTGATGTTCTCCTCTACACTTCACCCATGCGGTGGCTTCTACTTTCTATTAGAACCTTCACAACACCAGCATCATTACAACTGTTTTATGTTTGTCTCTGACACCTTGGCCAGTTGTGACCGTGGATTTGTGATCTAGACAGTTAGGAAATTCAGTTAGTAATTGTATTTATTGTTCTTTAGTTTGTTAGATGTTAGTTCAGATTTTACTGTATGTAACAGTTAAAAGAGTTATCTAACATTATTATAATCATACATTAAATTCTTATAATTAAATTGTTGCAACACTTTTTAATGTTTTCTCAGACTGTTGTACAGAACTGTGACAGGCGTTGTGGACTGTCAGCACTAGAACCACCTATTAAAAAGGCACGGATGTTTTTTAGGTTGCAACCTGACCAACACCGGGTCAAAACTAAAAATAAATAGACAGATAGATGCTTTATTAATCCTGTAGAAAACTATTCATCTTAGTAGTTTTTGTTTCAAATAAAGTTGGAATGAACAGAGATGAATCTAGCGTGAGGGTGAAGTGTAGAGGAGAACATCACTCAGCTGGGTTCTGCTGCTTCCAGGTTAAGACTATACTTTCAGGAATCATTTCTATAGTTACTGACTAGGAAATGTGATTTGAAAGTGTTACGTCTCTTTAACCATGATGATGAGCTGTGGTGTTTCTTTCTGAGCATGAATCAGATGGAGAGGAATGATTTATTCTTCTGCTCTTCATCATTAATGAATGTTCTGGCTATTTCTAACAGTTTGGATGAGAGAGACATGTTCAGAGTGGTAAGTTTTACACAGGTTGAATAAAAGAG